>NC_090930.1:288224593-288522781 GCF_040938575.1 Ambystoma mexicanum | reverse complement strand
GTGCAGGGGCAGCCTCCACCAGGCCCCCACCCATGTCTCACACCACCCCCACCCCCCAGCCACCAGGGGCAGCCTCCACCAGGCCCCCACCCATGTCTACCACCACCCCCACCCCCAAGCAGTGCAGGGGCAGCCTCCACCAGGCCCCACCTCATGATAACCACCACCCCCACCGCCCAGCCACCAGGGGCAGCCTCCACCAGGCCCCCACCCATGTCTACCACCACCCCCACCCCCCAGCAGTGCAGGGGCAGCCTCCACCAGGCCCCCACCCATGTCTACCACCACCCCCACCCCCCAGCAGTCCAGGGGCAGCCTCCACCAGGCCCCCACTCATGTCTACCACCACCCCCACCCCCCAGCCACCAGGGGCAGCCTCCACCAGGCCCCCACTCATGTCTCCCACCACCCCCAGCCACCAGGGTCAGCCTCCACCAGGCCCCCACTCATGTCTACCACCACCCCCACCCCCCATCCACCAGTGGCAGCCTCCACCAGGCCCCCACTCATGTCCCCTATCACCCCCACCCCCCAGCCACCAGGTGCAGCCTCCACCAGGCCCCCACCCATGTCTACCACCACCCCCACCCCCCAGCAGTGCAGGGGCAGCCTCCACCAGGCCCCCACCCATGTCTACCACCACCCCCACCCCCCAGCAGTGCAGGGGCAGCCTCCACCAGGCCCCCACTCATGTCTCCCACCACCCCCACTCCCCCAGTCACCAGGGGCAGCCTCCACTAGGCCCCCACCCATGTCTCCCACCACCCCACCCCCCAGCAGTACAGGGGCACCCACCACCAGGCCCCCACCCATGTTCCCCACCACCCCCACCCCCCAGCAGTGCAGGGGCAGCCTCCACCAGGCCCCCACCCATGTCTCACACCACCCCCACCCCCCAGCCACCAGGGGCAGCCTCCACCAGGCCCCCACCCATGTCTCCCAGCACCCCCACCCCCCAGTCACCAGGGGCAGCCTCCACCAGGCCCCCACCCATGTCTCCCACAACCCCCACCCCCCCAGTCACCAGGGGCAGCCTCCATCAGGCCCCCACCCATGTCTCCCACCACCCCCACGCCCCAGCAGTGCAGGGGCAGCCTCCACCAGGCCCCCACCTATGTCTCACACCACCGCTACCCCCCAGCCACCGGGGGCAGCCTCCACCAGGCCCCCACCCATGTCTCCCACCACCCCCACCCCCCAGCAGTGCAGGGGCAGCCTCCACCAGGCCCCCACCCATGTCTCCCACCACCCCCACCCCCCAGCACTGTGGGGCACCTGCCAGCAGGCCCCCACCCATGTCCAACTCATGTTCCCCACCACCCCCACCCCCCAGCACTGTGGGGCACCTGCCAGCAGGCCCCCACCCATGTCCAACTCATGTTCCCCACCACCCCCACCCCCCAGCACTGTGGGGCACCTGCCAGCAGGCCCCCACCCATGTCCAACTCATGTTCCCCACCACCCCCACCCCCCAGCACTGTGGGGCACCTGCCAGCAGGCCCCCACCCATGTCCAACTCATGTTCCCCACCACCCCCACCCCCCAGCACTGTGGGGCACCTGCCAGCAGGCCCCCACCCATGTCCAACGCATGTTCCCCACCACCCCCACCCCCCAGCAGTGCAGGGGCACCCACCACCAGGCCCCCACCCATGTCTCCCACCACCCCCACCCCCCAGCCACCAGGAGCAGCCTCCACCAGGCCCCCACCCATGTCTCCCACCACCCCCACCCCCCAGTCACCAGGGGCAGCCTCCACCAGGCCCCCACCCATGTCTCCCACCACCCCCACCCCCCAGCATTGCAGGGGCACCCAATACCAGGCCCCCACCCATGTTCCCCACCACCCCCACCCCCCAGCAGTGCAGGGGCAGACTCCACCAGGCCCCCACCCATGTCTCACCCCCCCCCAACCCCCAGCCACCAGGGGCAGCGTCCACCAGGCCCCCACCCATGTCTCCCACCCCCCCCACCCCCCCCGTCACCAGGGGCAGCCTCCACCAGGCCCCCACCCATGTCTCCCACCACCCCCACCCCCCAGCAGTGCAGGGGCACCCACCACCAGGCCCCCACCCATGTTCCCCACCACCCCCAACCCCCAGCAGTGCAGGGGCAGCCTCCACCAGGCCCCCACCCATGTCTCACACCACCCCCACCCCCCAGCCACCAGGGGCAGCCTCCACCAGGCCCCCACCCATGTCTCCCAGCACCCCCACCCCCCAGCCACCAGGGGCAGCCTCCACCAGGCCCTCACCCATGTCTCCCACCACCCCCACCCCCCAGCACTGTGGGGCACCTGTCAGCAGGCCCCACCCATGTCCAACGCATGTTCCCCACCACCCCCACCCCCCAGCAGTGCAGGGGCAGCCTCCACCAGGCCCCCACCCATGTCTCCCACCACCCCCACCCCCCAGCAGTGCAGGGGAAGCCTCCACCAGGCCCCCACCCATGTCTCCCACCACCCCCACCCCCCAGCCACCAGGGGCAGCCTCCACCAGGCCCCCACCCATGTCTCCCACCACCCCCACCCCCCAGCACTGTGGGGCAACTGCCAGCAGGCCCCCACCCATGTCCAACTCATGTTCCCCACCACCCCCACCCCCCAGCACTGTGGGGCACCTGCCAGCAGGCCCCCATCCATGTCCAACGCATGTTCCCCACCACCCCCACCCCCCAGCAGTGCAGGGGCACCCACCACCAGGCCCCCACCCATGTCTCCCACCACCCCCACACCCCAGCCACCAGGGGCAGCCTCCACCAGGCCCCCACCCATGTCTCCCACCACCCCCACCCCCCAGTCACCCATGGGCAGCCTCCACCAGGCCCCACCCATGTCTCCCACCACCCCCACCCCCCAGCAGTGCAGGGGCACCCACCACCAGGCCCCCACCCATGTCTCCCACCACCCCACCCCCCAGCAGTGCAGGGGCAGCCTCCACCAGGCCCCCACCCATGTCTCCCAGCACCCCCACCCCCCAGCACTGTGGGGCACCTGCCAGCAGGCCCCCACCCATGTCCAACTCATGTTCCCCACCTCCTCCACCCCCCCAGAACTGTGGGGCACCTGCCAGCAGGCCCCACCCATGTCCAACGCATGTTCCCCACCACCCCCACCCCCCAGCAGTGCAGGGGCAGCCACCACCAGGCCCCCACCCATGTCTCCCAGCACCCCCACCCCCCAGCCATCAGGGGCAGCCTCCACCAGGCCCCCACCCATGTCTCCAACCACCCCCACCCCTCCAGTCACCAGGGGCAGCCTCCACCAGGCCCCCACCCATGTCTCCCACCACCCCCACCCCCCAGCACTGTGGGGCACCTGCCAGCAGGCCCCACCCATGTCCAACACATGTTCTCCACCACCCCCACCCCCCAGCAGTGCAGGGGCAGCCCCCACCAGGCCTCCACCCATGTCTCACACCACCCCCACCCCCCAGCCACCAAGGGCAGCCTCCACCAGGCCCCCACCCATGTCTCCCACCACCCCCACCCCCCCAGTCACCAGGGCAGCCTCCACCAGGCCCCCACCCATGTCTCCCACCACCCCCACCCCCCAGCAGTGCAGGGGCACCCACCACCAGGCCCCCACCCATGTCTCCCAGCACCCCCACCCCCCAGCCACCAGGGGCAGCCTCCACCAGGCCCCCACCCATGTCTCCCACCACCCCCACCCCCCAGCAGTGCAGGGGCAGCCTCCACCAGGCCCCCACCCATGTCCAACTCATGTCTCCCACCACCCCCACCCCCCAGCACTGTGGGGCACCTGCCAGCAGGCCCCCACCCATGTCCAACTCATGTTCCCCACCACCCCCACCCCCCAGCACTGTGGGGCACCTGCCAGCAGGCCCCCACCCATGTCCAACGCATGTTCCCCACCACCCCCACCCCCCCAGCAGTGCAGGGGCACCCACCACCAGGCCCCCACGCATGTCTCCCACCACCCCCACCCCCCAGCCACCAGGGGCAGCCTCCACCAGGCCCCCACCCATGTCTCCCACCACCCCCACCCCCAGTCACCAGGGGCAGCCTCCACCAGGCCCCCACCCATGTCTCCCACCACCCCCACCCCCCAGCAGTGCAGGGGCACCCACCACCAGGCCCCCACCCATGTTCCCCACCACCCCCACCCCCCAGCAGTGCAGGGGCAGCCTCCACCAGGCCCCCACCCATGTCTCACACCACCCCCACCCCCCAGCCACCAGGGGCAGCCTCCACCAGGCCCCCACCCATGTCTACCACCACCCCCACCCCCCAGCAGTGCAGGGGCAGCCTCCACCAGGCCCCCACTCATGATAACCACCACCCCCACCCCCCAGCCACCAGGGGCAGCCTCCACCAGGCCCCCACCCATGTCTACCACCACCCCCGCCCCCCAGCAGTGCAGGGGCAGCCTCCACCAGGCCCCCACCCATGTCTACCACCACCCCCACCCCCCAGCAGTGCAGGGGCAGCCTCCACCAGGCCCCCACTCATGATAACCACCACCCCCACCCCCCAGCCACCAGGGGCAGCCTCCACCAGGCCCCCACCCATGTCTACCACCACCCCCGCCCCCCAGCAGTGCAGGGGCAGCCTCCACCAGGCCCCCACTCATGTCTACCACCACCCCCACCCCCCAGCACTGTGGGGCACCTGCCAGCAGGCCCCACCCATGTCGAACTCATGTTCCCCACCACCCCCACCCCCCAGCACTGTGGGGCAACTGCCAGCAGGCCCCCACCCATGTCCAACTCATGTTCCCCACCACCCCCACCCCCCAGCACTGTGGGGCACCTGCCAGCAGGCCCCCATCCATGTCCAACGCATGTTCCCCACCACCCCCACCCCCCAGCAGTGCAGGGGCACCCACCACCAGGCCCCCACCCATGTCTCCCACCACCCCCACACCCCAGCCACCAGGGGCAGCCTCCACCAGGCCCCCACCCATGTCTCCCACCACCCCCACCCCCCAGTCACCCATGGGCAGCCTCCACCAGGCCCCACCCATGTCTCCCACCACCCCCACCCCCCAGCAGTGCAGGGGCACCCACCACCAGGCCCCCACCCATGTCTCCCACCACCCCACCCCCCAGCAGTGCAGGGGCAGCCTCCACCAGGCCCCCACCCATGTCTCCCAGCACCCCCACCCCCCAGCACTGTGGGGCACCTGCCAGCAGGCCCCCACCCATGTCCAACTCATGTTCCCCACCTCCTCCACCCCCCCAGAACTGTGGGGCACCTGCCAGCAGGCCCCACCCATGTCCAACGCATGTTCCCCACCACCCCCACCCCCCAGCAGTGCAGGGGCAGCCACCACCAGGCCCCCACCCATGTCTCCCAGCACCCCCACCCCCCAGCCATCAGGGGCAGCCTCCACCAGGCCCCCACCCATGTCTCCAACCACCCCCACCCCTCCAGTCACCAGGGGCAGCCTCCACCAGGCCCCCACCCATGTCTCCCACCACCCCCACCCCCCAGCACTGTGGGGCACCTGCCAGCAGGCCCCACCCATGTCCAACACATGTTCTCCACCACCCCCACCCCCAGCAGTGCAGGGGCAGCCCCCACCAGGCCTCCACCCATGTCTCACACCACCCCCACCCCCCAGCCACCAAGGGCAGCCTCCACCAGGCCCCCACCCATGTCTCCCACCACCCCCACCCCCCCAGTCACCAGGGCAGCCTCCACCAGGCCCCCACCCATGTCTCCCACCACCCCCACCCCCCAGCAGTGCAGGGGCACCCACCACCAGGCCCCCACCCATGTCTCCCAGCACCCCCACCCCCCAGCCACCAGGGGCAGCCTCCACCAGGCCCCCACCCATGTCTCCCACCACCCCCACCCCCCAGCAGTGCAGGGGCAGCCTCCACCAGGCCCCCACCCATGTCCAACTCATGTCTCCCACCACCCCCACCCCCCAGCACTGTGGGGCACCTGCCAGCAGGCCCCCACCCATGTCCAACTCATGTTCCCCACCACCCCCACCCCCCAGCACTGTGGGGCACCTGCCAGCAGGCCCCCACCCATGTCCAACGCATGTTCCCCACCACCCCCACCCCCCAGCAGTGCAGGGGCACCCACCACCAGGCCCCCACGCATGTCTCCCACCACCCCCACCCCCCAGCCACCAGGGGCAGCCTCCACCAGGCCCCCACCCATGTCTCCCACCACCCCCACCCCCAGTCACCAGGGGCAGCCTCCACCAGGCCCCCACCCATGTCTCCCACCACCCCCACCCCCCAGCAGTGCAGGGGCACCCACCACCAGGCCCCCACCCATGTTCCCCACCACCCCCACCCCCCAGCAGTGCAGGGGCAGCCTCCACCAGGCCCCCACCCATGTCTCACACCACCCCCACCCCCCAGCCACCAGGGGCAGCCTCCACCAGGCCCCCACCCATGTCTACCACCACCCCCACCCCCCAGCAGTGCAGGGGCAGCCTCCACCAGGCCCCCACTCATGATAACCACCACCCCCACCCCCCAGCCACCAGGGGCAGCCTCCACCAGGCCCCCACCCATGTCTACCACCACCCCCGCCCCCCAGCAGTGCAGGGGCAGCCTCCACCAGGCCCCCACCCATGTCTACCACCACCCCCACCCCCCAGCAGTGCAGGGGCAGCCTCCACCAGGCCCCCACTCATGATAACCACCACCCCCACCCCCCAGCCACCAGGGGCAGCCTCCACCAGGCCCCCACCCATGTCTACCACCACCCCCGCCCCCCAGCAGTGCAGGGGCAGCCTCCACCAGGCCCCCACTCATGTCTACCACCACCCCCACCCCCCAGCACTGTGGGGCACCTGCCAGCAGGCCCCACCCATGTCGAACTCATGTTCCCCACCACCCCCACCCCCCAGCACTGTGGGGCAACTGCCAGCAGGCCCCCACCCATGTCCAACTCATGTTCCCCACCACCCCCACCCCCCAGCACTGTGGGGCACCTGCCAGCAGGCCCCCATCCATGTCCAACGCATGTTCCCCACCACCCCCACCCCCCAGCAGTGCAGGGGCACCCACCACCAGGCCCCCACCCATGTCTCCCACCACCCCCACACCCCAGCCACCAGGGGCAGCCTCCACCAGGCCCCCACCCATGTCTCCCACCACCCCCACCCCCCAGTCACCCATGGGCAGCCTCCACCAGGCCCCACCCATGTCTCCCACCACCCCCACCCCCCAGCAGTGCAGGGGCACCCACCACCAGGCCCCCACCCATGTCTCCCACCACCCCACCCCCCAGCAGTGCAGGGGCAGCCTCCACCAGACCCCCACCCATGTCTCCCAGCACCCCCACCCCCCAGCACTGTGGGGCACCTGCCAGCAGGCCCCCACCCATGTCCAACTCATGTTCCCCACCTCCTCCACCCCCCCAGAACTGTGGGGCACCTGCCAGCAGGCCCCACCCATGTCCAACGCATGTTCCCCACCACCCCCACCCCCCAGCAGTGCAGGGGCAGCCACCACCAGGCCCCCACCCATGTCTCCCAGCACCCCCACCCCCCAGCCATCAGGGGCAGCCTCCACCAGGCCCCCACCCATGTCTCCAACCACCCCCACCCCTCCAGTCACCAGGGGCAGCCTCCACCAGGCCCCCACCCATGTCTCCCACCACCCCCACCCCCCAGCACTGTGGGGCACCTGCCAGCAGGCCCCACCCATGTCCAACACATGTTCCCCACCACCCCGACCCCCCAGCAGTGCAGGGGCAGCCCCCACCAGGCCTCCACCCATGTCTCACACCACCCCCACCCCCCAGCCACCAAGGGCAGCCTCCACCAGGCCCCCACCCATGTCTCCCACCACCCCCACCCCCCCAGTCACCAGGGGCAGCCTCCACCAGGCCCCCATCCATGTCTCCCACCACCCCCACCCCCCAGCAGTGCAGGGGCACCCACCACCAGGCCCCCACACATGTCTCCCAGCACCCCCACCCCCCAGCCACCAGGGGCAGCCTCCACCAGGCCCCCACCCATGTCTCCCACCACCCCCACCCCCCAGCAGTGCAGGGGCAGCCTCCGCCAGGCCCCCAACCATGTCCAACTCATGTCTCCCACCACCCCCACCCCCCAGCACTGTGGGGCACCTGCCAGCAGGCCCCCACCCATGTCCAACTCATGTTCCCCACCACCCCCACCCCCCAGCACTGTGGGGCACCTGCCAGCAGGCCCCCACCCATGTCCAACGCATGTTCCCCAACACCCCCACCCACCAGCAGTGCAGGGGCAGCCTCCACCAGGCCCCCACCCATGTCTCACACCACCCCCACCCCCAAGCCACCAGGGGCAGCCTCCACCAGGCCCCCACCCATGTCTCCCACCACCCCCACCCCCCCAGTCACCAGGGGCAGCCTCCACCAGGCCCCCACCCATGTCTCCCACCACCCCCACCCCCCCAGCCACCAGGGGTAGCCTCCACCAGGTCCCCACCAATGTCTCCCACCACCCCACCCCCCAGTCACCAGGGGCAGCCTCCACCAGGCCCCCACCCATGTCTCACACCACCCCCACCCCCCAGCAGTGCAGGGGCACCCACCACCAGGCCCCCACGCATGTCTCCCACCACCCCCACCCCCCAGCCACCAGGGGCAGCCTCCACCAGGCCCCCACCCATGTCTCCCACCACCCCCACCCCCAGTCACCAGGGGCAGCCTCCACCAGGCCCCCACCCATGTCTCCCACCACCCCCACCCCCCAGCAGTGCAGGGGCACCCACCACCAGGCCCCCACCCATGTTCCCCACCACCCCCACCCCCCAGCAGTGCAGGGGCAGCCTCCACCAGGCCCCCACCCATGTCTCACACCACCCCCACCCCTCAGCCACCAGGGGCAGCCTCCACCAGGCCCCCACCCATGTCTACCACCACCCCCACCCCCCAGCAGTGCAGGGGCAGCCTCCACCAGGCCCCCACTCATGATAACCACCACCCCCACCCCCCAGCCACCAGGGGCAGCCTCCACCAGGCCCCCACCCATGTCTACCACCACCCCCGCCCCCCAGCAGTGCAGGGGCAGCCTCCACCAGGCCCCCACCCATGTCTACCACCACCGCCACCCCCCAGCAGTGCAGGGGCAGCCTCCACCAGGCCCCCACTCATGTCTACCACCACCCCCACCCCCCAGCCACCAGGGGCAGCCTCCACCAGGCCCCCACTCATGTCTCCCACCACCCCCACCCCCCAGCCACCAGGGGCAGCCTCCACCAGGCCCCCACTCATGTCTACCACCACCCCAAGGTGGCTTTGTCCGTCGACAAAGCTTTATAAAAGATGCCTTGAATTGTGTACGATTCAAGCAGTCTGTTATAAACATAGAAATATTTCTACGTTTATAAAAGATGGCTTAAACGTACACAGTTGAAGGCATCTTTTATAAAGCCTTGCCAAAGGAGAAAGGCGCCTCGAGCTCAGTGATCTCTGCTCTGAGCAGAGATCACAGACCCTGAGGCGTCTTTCACCCTCTGCGAACCCGCGGGCTCCGTGATCTAATCTGCATATTTGATCATGGAGCCTGCGGGTTCGCTGAGGGTCAGTGACCTGGCGAGGGAAAACTAAAGGACTCTAGCTTCCTCTGATGGCCCCTCAGATGAGGGGTCATCAGAGAAAGTTACAGTGACTGACGGAAGTGCCAGCCAGGCACAGCAACGGTGTGCTTGGCTGGCACTTCTGTCAGCTTGCCTGACGTTAAAGTGGTGGGCGCATCTCCCGTCGCGGCTGCGGCCGCGGCGGGATAATGCGTCCTGCCATGGCGTGATGAGGTCGGGGGGCCCCAGCAGGGTCCCGGCTCAGCCCCACTTTTTGGAGACTGCCGGGGCCCGGCCCCGGCAGGCCCCGGCCCACTTAAAGCACTGCTACCACCACCCCCACCCCCCAGCAGTGCAGGGGCAGCCTCCACCAGGCCCACACCCATGTCTACCACCAACCCCACCCCCAGCAGTGCAGGGGCAGCCTCCACCAGGCCCCCACTCATGTCTACCACCACCCCCACCCCCCAGCCACCAGGGGCAGCCTCCACCAGGCCCCCACTCATGTCTCCCACCACCCCGACCCCCCCAGTCACCAGGGGCAGCCTTCACCAGGCCCCCACCCATGTCTCCCACCACCCCCACCCCCCAGCAGTGCAGCGGCACCCACCACCAGGCCCCCACCCATGTACCCCACCACCCCCACCCCCCAGCAGTGCAGGGGCAGCCTCCACCAGGCCCCCACCCATGTCTCACACCACCCCCACCCCCCCAGCCACCAGGGGCAGCCTCCACCAGGCCCCCACCCATGTCTCCCAGCACCACCACCCCCCAGCCACCAGGGGCAGCCTCCACCAGGCCCCCACCCATGTCTCCCACAACCCCCACCCCCCCAGTCACCAGGGACAGCCTCCACCAGGCCCCCACCCATGTCTCCCACCACCCCCACCCCCCAGCACTGTGGGGCACCTGCCAGCAGGCCCCACCCATGTCCAACGCATGTTCCCCACCACCCCCACCCCCCAGCAGTGCAGGGGCAGCCTCCACCAGGCCCCCACCCATGTCTCACACCACCCCCACCCCCCAGCCACCAGGGGCAGCCTCCAAGAGGCCCCCACCCATGTCTCCCACCACCCCCACCCCCCCAGCCACCAGGGGCAGCCTCCACCAGGCCCCCACCCATGTCTCCCACCACCCCCACCCCCCAGTCACCAGGGGCAGCCTCCACCAGGCCCCTACCCATGTCTCCCACCACCCCCACGCCCCAGCAGTGCAGGGGCAGCCTCCACCAGGCCCCCACCCATGTCTCACACCACCCCTACCCCCCAGCCACCGGGGGCAGCCTCCACCAGGCCCCCACCCATGTCTCCCACCACCCCCACCCCCCAGCACTGTGGGGCACCTGCCAGCAGGCCCCGACCCATGTCCAACTCATGTTCCCCACCACCCCCTCCCCCCAGCACTGTGGGGCACCTGCCAGCAGGACCCCACCCATGTCCAACTCATGTTCCCCACCACCCCCACCCCCCAGCACTGTGGGGCACCTGCCAGCAGGCCCCCACCCATGTCCAACACATGTTCCCCACCACCCCCACCCCCCAGCAGTGCAGGGGCACCCACCACCAGGCCCCCACCCATGTCTCCCACCACCCCCACCCCCCAGCCACCAGGGGCAGCCTCCACCAGGCCCCCACCCATGTCTCCCACCACCCCCACCCCCCAGTCACCAGGGGCAGCCTCCACCAGGCCCCCACCCTTGTCTCCCACCACCCCCACCCCCCAGCAGTGCAGGGGCACCCACCACCAGGCCCCCACCCATGTTCCCCACCACCCCCACCCCCCAGCAGTGCAGGGGCAGCCTCCACCAGGCCCCCACCCATGTCTCACACCACCCCCACCCCCCAGCCACCAGGGGCAGCCTCCACCAGGCCCCCACCCATGTCTCCCAGCACCCCCACCCCCCAGCCACCAGGGGCAGCCTCCACCAGGCCCCCACCCATGTCTCCCACCACCCCCACCCCCCCAGTCACCAGGGGCAGCCTCCACCAGGCCCCCACCCATGTCTCCAACCACCCCCACCCCCCAGCAACTGTGGGGCACCTGCCAGCAGGCCCCACCCATGTCCAACGCATGTTCACCACCACCCCCATCCCCCAGCAGTGCAGGGGCAGCCTCCACCAGGCCCCCACCCATGCCTCACACCACCCCCACCACCCAGCCACCAGGGGCAGCCTCCACCAGGCCCCCACCCATGTCTCCCACCACCCACACCCCCCAGCCACCAGGGGCAGCCTCCACCAGGCCCCCACCCATGTCTCCCACCACCCCCACCCCCCAGCACTGTGGGGCACCTGCCAGCAGGCCCCCACCCATGTCCAACTCATGTTCCCCACCACCCCCACCCCCCAGCACTGTGGGGCACCTGCCAGCAGGCCCCCACTCATGTCCAACTCATGTTCCCCACCACCCCCACCCCCAGCACTGTGGGGCACCTGCCAGCAGGCCCCCACCCATGTCCAACGCATGTTCCCCACCACCCCCACCCCCCAGCAGTGCAGGGGCACCCACCACCAGGCCCCCACCCATGTCTCCACCACCCCCACCCCCCAGCCACCAGGGGCAGCCTCCACCAGGCCCCCACCCATGTCTCCCACCACCCCCACCCCCAGTCACCAGGGGCAGCCTCCACCAGGCCCCCACCCATGTCTCCCACCACCCCAACCCCCCAGCAGTGCAGGGGCACCCACCACCAGGCCCCCACCCATGTTCCCCACCACCCCCACCCCCCAGCAGTGCAGGGGCAGCCTCCACCAGGCCCCCACCCATGTCTCACACCACACCCACCCCCCAGCCACCAGGGGCAGCCTCCACCAGGCCCCCACCCATGTCTCCCACCACCCCCACTCCCCCAGTCACCAGGGGCAGCCTCCACCAGGCCCCCACCCATGTCTCCCACCACCTCCACCCCCCAGCACTGTGGGGCACCTGCCAGCAGGCCCCACCCATGTCCAACGCATGTTCCCCACCAAACCCACCCCCCAGCAGTGCAGGGGCAGCCTCCACCAGGCCCCCACCCATGTCTCACACCACCCCCACCCCCCAGCCACCAGGGGCAGCCTCCACCAGGCCCCCACCCATGTCTCCCAGCACCCCCACCCCCCAGCACTGTGGGGCACCTGCCAGCAGGCCCCCACCCATGTCCAACTCATGTTCCCCACCACCCACACCCCCCAGCACTGTGGGGCACCTGCCAGCAGGCCCCCACCCATGTGCAACTCATGTTCCCCAGCCAACATGTCATCACAATCTAGATCCCTGATCCCTATGGTCAGCCTCCAAATGCAAAACACCCACCCGAGTATTGCATCCACCCACTCATAATTTGCAATTACATCACAGAACACCAATTGCAAGTTCCGAAACAAACACATTTCCCTCACATACACCCAATGGGTGTCAGTGAATCTCAAAACACATATCATGAAATGCATGAAACCAATGAGATACCACACATTGAAGTTCACCAAAAAAAATATGTATTAAAGGAAACATAAATAGAATAAAAAATGAAGAAACAGAAACGTGAATGTACAAAAATGAAAAGAAGCATGTCTGTTAAAAAAAGCAAAACCAAAAATAAAATTCCAAAGTAATGTTGTCCAAAGTCAATGTCCACAAAACAAAATCCAATGGGAAATAAAAAAGAAAGCCATTGCTCCATGGTTAAAAAGTGAAAAAAAAATACAATCCAACTGTGAACTATGTACATGGGAACAAGCCAGGGTCCATTATCCCAACAAAATAAAGGAAACCTATCTGACTACACTAACTAATAAAATAAACTATATACAAAAATGTGGCCAATGTCCGAAAGGTCCAAATAAAATAAAAACAAAAATGAAACCTAACACTACCTACATAACTATGTACAAGGGCAGCGGGCTAGTTTCACGGCTCACTTGTGGATGTCCCGGGCCAGGGCATCATCGAACTCCTCCTCAATGTCCCGGAGGCGGTCCTCCTCCATGGCCCCGAGGGTCCGCAGGGCCGTCGTCGTCTCCACCTCCAAACCCCTGCGGATTGCCTCGAGGCACTCGGCCCGCCTCAGGGCCCTCCGCATGGAGTTCTCCGCCCTGACCATTGTGAGCCGTGCCTCTTCCGCCCGCTGCCGCTCCGCATCTATGGCGTGCCCCAACCGCTGCCACACGGAAGACACTCTCTGTCCTGGGTCCTCCTGCCCTCCAGCCGATGCCTGCCCCTCCGATGTTGAAGGCCCCGAGCCTTCATGGCTCCCACCACGTTGCTGCTGCTGCTGTGCCTCTGCCCGTGCACTGCCTCCTGCTGCCTGCACATCCTCCGCCGGCTGGGGTGCAGTCATTGATGTGGCCACCCCTGCTGGACGTCCGACTCCCGACTGTGGCAGGGATGCCTCCTCCACCAGCCTGGCCGCACTGTCAGAGGCAGCTCCACAGGGCACCCAGGTGACTGATGGGTGGGAAGATGGCACAGAGGATGACTGGCGCGTAGGGGGTCCAGTTGAGGAGGGGGTCGGAGCAAGCCCCATCAGACGGAGGAATCCGGCCTGGGTGACCTGTCCCAGCAGGCTGACGTGGTCAACGAGCCATTCGAGATGACTTGCAGTCTCTTCATGGAAAGACTGCAGGTCACCTCGCATGGCCCGTTGACGCAACGCCACACCAGCCAGGACAGGCTCAACCCGAACCTGGATAGCCACGTCCGCAGGCAGAGGAAGGCCAGTTGACGTGAGCTCATCCCCTGCCTGAAAACGGGTCTGGACGTAGGCATCCCTGCTGGTGCAAGAATGGCTTGGCAGGCGAAGAACGATGGTCTGGAGGGTTGCCCAGAGCAATGCCAGAGGTCAAGATTTATTCTAAACCTTCCAGCCATCAACTCTTTTGTTTTGCTATTGTCACCCCGAGTGGGAAGGGTATGCCCAGACGTGGGTCCCTTGCCTGCTGGGCCTAGAGACCCAAGCTACTCCTCACTGATGACGCCCAACAAGGCTGAAACATGTCTGGGGATGCTTGTGGTCTCGTGCAAAAGGGATGTGACCTAGCAGTTCGGGCTGGACTACCCCTTTGGGGGTGGGACCAAGCCTGATTTGCATATGGTTTTTCCCCTTTTGTAATGGCTTGGCAGGCGAAGAACGATGGTCTGGAGGGTTGCCCAGAGCAATGCCAGAGGTCAAGATTTATTCTAAACCTTCCAGCCATCAACTCTTTTGTTTTGCTAGGGACAGGATCAGGGACAGGATTGCACACAGGCACCTCCGCGGCGGCCTATGCTGCCTCCTGTCCCTGGTCCTGCACTGCACCACTAGCACCAGTGGGATCCCCACCTCCAGACCCCGTCTCTGGTGCTTGCACGGCCTCCTCCTCCACCAAACCCCCCACCAACCTGGATGACTCTGTGCCATCTTCCCCTGTTGGGCCCTGTGGAGTCCCAGCTGCCCCTTCTGCTGCCGAGGAGTCCAACTCCAACCTCCGCCTCATGGACCTCCCCCCGGCAGCTGCGGCCTGGGACGCGGCACCGGACTCCTCACTCCCCTACGAGATGACAACATGGGAGGGGAGCCGGGCCTTGCGTCTCCGGCTGGCGGTGGGATCCCCGCCGCTGTGCTCCACAGCACCTTCTCCGCCCTCTTCATCAGTTGACACTGCAGACAAGGAGAAACAAAACACAGGCATCAGGGCACTGTAAAATGGACACATACACACATGACAGTTGTACATGAGTGGCATTGGCAAACCTCAGACATGTCATCACAATCCCCAACACACATGTCATTACAACTCGCACACATGAGCCATACCACAGCCATATCGCAACTGCCACCACCATCCATACACATACAACAGCATGAGCAGCCAAAGGTGAGCCAGACATCACATGCAACACAGGAAGTGCACCACACATGCACACACACCACCACACTTGCATGCATGTGTACACCTCTGCCAAGTGTTGCAGTGTTCAGACGGGCATCCATGTCACATCTGCCAATCAGGCTTCCACATACCGCTGTCACATGCATCCATGTTGCATCACTGTTGCACCCTTGTCAAATACATACACATGCACATTTACCCAGTGCTGATACATGCAGCCAAAAACAACATACATGCGTGACATCACGGACATGTCTACTTACATACACATTCATCCAAACATGTGTGCCCACACAACTGCATTTGGCATGCAAGCCTACACACACAAGCACCATCCATGTCTCACACATTACAGCCCTCGCATGTGTCAGCGCCACGGCCCTGTACACCCCCACCCATACTCGACCCCATACAAACAGATGTGCAACCTGCACACTACTGAATAATCACCACACGCACTGCTCACAATCAGGATGCATGTACACTCACCGCTCGACTCCAAACGGGTCTGCTTCTCAAGGACCTGGACGTGGAGCGCTGGGGATATGCATTCCAGGACCCTCATCTCTTCTTCCGACAAGTGGCCCCGGCGCCCCTTGGCATCCGCTGCCTTCAAGAGGCGCCGGGCCTTGTTCAGGGTTCTGGATCTGAAGTCCTCCCAGCACTTCTTGACATGGTGGCGGACTGCCACCCCCTCCGCGTTGATGGCAGTCACAATGTCAGTCCAGATCTGAGTCCGTCCTTCCTTGTCGGCGTGGGAACTTCCGAAGAGGGCATCATACTGCCCCAGGACTTGCTCCACCAGGACACCAACTTCGGTGGCACTGAAGCTGGTGCCCCTCTGCCTCTCTGGCCGGGGTTTGTCAGTGGTCCCAGATGGTGTTTGCCCCGACATGACAACCCCAGAGGCAGGAGTGGGTGGGCAACTGGGTCCTGGGGCTGGGCTGTGGAGCGATGGAATCCCAGTCGGGAGTCTTCGGTTCCAGCAGGGGTGGTCACAGCAACAGCACCCCTGGCTGATGTGCAGGCAGAAATGGCAGGGCACGTGGGCAGCAGGCAGTCAGGCAGCAGCAGATGGCAGGTGGGAGCGTGCTCGGGGCTCTGGGGGGCAGTAGTTCGGCCTTCTGGGCAGGAGCGTGGTCTTCCGTGTGCTTACGCGTGGCCAGCTTGATACGGAGTGATTTGGCACATGAAAAATCTGCACGTCAGCGTGTAATTCGAGGAAAGGCCCTTAGCGCGTAAGCGCGTCTGCACGCATATGCATTTTCATTCGACAGAAGGCCCCTCAAGCGCAAGCGCCCCTGTGACGTGACGCGTACAGACGTGCATGGGCATTTCAGCGCGCGTGAAAAACTGCACGTCCGCATGTAATACAAGGAAAAGGCCCATGCGCGTAAGCGCGCGTGGAAACTGCACGTCCGCGTGTAATACGAGGAAAGGGCCCATGCGCGTAAGTGACGTGACGCGCGCGTGCGTTTCCCTCAGCACGGGTTAAAAGTGAGCGGGCCCAGCAGTTCGCTGTACGTGCCTTTTGTGGAGACCGACGTGTGTTACTGCTTTCTGTTGTTTCACGCGCCATCACATCTTCACAGCTATCAAGGACGTATCTCTTCTTTTGGCGGGGGTATTGGCTACGCGTGTTTTTCTGCATCGCGCTAGTCAGACGGTGAGTCGCACACGCTCTTTTTCCCACTGCGGGTGCCCCTGTGTATCGCACCCATTTTCGATGTCATAGTAGCCTGCATGTCCCACGCGTACGCGTTATTCGTGTTACTGGGTGCCACCGCGTACTGCGGGAGGTTGAATCCACGCACGTAGGCTGCAGGGTTGCGTGCACGGTTTTACTGCAGTTTTGGGGTGCCTGAGCGTTGCGTGACCCGTCACCACATCACCGGGGTCACATACAGCCTTGCAGGTGCAGGGGGGCTGTTAACATCTTGCTTCCCATCCCCTTCACCCCAATTGCCCAGGTCAATTGTGGTGTACACCTCCCATTGGCACCACTCCATCTGTGCCAGCACTACTACATCTGTGCCATGGTTGGGAGGCCACCAAAGGTGAGGGGTGCCTCAGCTGGGCGTACTCCTCGTGGCGGGCGTGGTCGGGGACGTGGCCGTGGTGACCAGGGAGTAGTGGGACTCCAGGGTGTCCAGGGCAGCCACAGAGGGGGAAGAGGCAGGTGTGCGTCACTTGAGCACAATGTTGTGCCATGTGTCGGTGCAGCCATGCCACCACCCCCTGTGGTTCCGGGGGATGCAGCTCCTGCATCTGGCACTGGCACCCATATGACCCAGCAGTCCGTTCCATCGACTGCCACGGGCCCAAGGGTAGTGGTAGCTGCAGGTGCAGCTGTGGACACCGCCACCCAGGCTCAGGGTCTGCCAGCCCAGGCTGCGTTGGCACTTGAAGAGCCCTTGGTAGATCTCCAACAGGCCAGGGGGGAAACCATAGGGGCAGGCCGGGCTGCTCAGACCAAGACACGTGTCCCTGGGGCAGTCATGTCATCTGCTGCCCCGAACAGCCGTGTGTTAGGAAGTGCAGGGGCAGATGCACCCAACAGCACCCCGGTTGTGAGTCTGCCAACCAGGACCGTTGCGGTCAATGACCCTGCCACAGCTGATGTTGCTGCGCAGGGTCCATTCGTGGGCACCCAGCTGCCACTGACACAAGTCAGGCCTTTGGTCATCCCTCCACCTGCCACTCCCTTGGCTCAATCCACCGAACCCACTGGCCATACTGATCAGGGCGGCATTAGCCAGCCAGGGTCTGCGCCACAGTCCAAGAGGAGGAAGGTTGCACCTGCAGCACAGGCTGGGACCCCACACACAGCCACGACCTCCTGCACGTCGAGGAAGAAGCCTTTCTGTAAGCAGGAACTGGACTTCCTCGTGGACTACGTGCGGGGCCACAGCCGTGACATGCTAGTGGGTGCCAATAGTCAGGCTACGGTTGCCCAATGTGACACCCACTGGAAGCATGTTGCGGAACATGTCAGTTCATTTGGCCATGAGGTGCGCACGGCGCAGGAGTGCAAAAAGCGTTGGAATGACATCAAGCGCAGCACTAAGGCCAAGCGTGCCTCAAATTACAACTTGACTCTGGTGACTGGCGGTGGGCCTGCACCAGAGGAGGAAGAACTCACTCTGCATGAGGCTCTCGTTGCGGAGTTCATACCACCTGAATTGGTCGAAGGAGTGGGAGAGATGCTGGACTTTGATGCCCAGTCCAGTGAGTGTTGATGCGTGTTTGTTGAGGACATGTGTGTTTCACTTGTGGGATGTGTTGTGCATGATTGCTGCTACATGTGACGTGTACATGGTTCTGATGTGTAAGTAATGCAATGCTACCGTCATGAATGGCTCCTCTGCCTGCATGCGGGACTCCATGTAGGCATGCTCCCTTTCCCCTCCTCCGCCACTCTGCACCCCAGTTCCACCTTTGCACTGGTCTGCTTCAATCTTGCCAATGTGTACTTTCTTGTTCATGTGTCCTGTGTAGATGCTAACTTCCAGCGTAGAATCTGCCAGACATATGCCGTGTGGTACAGCCTTAGTACTCGATGCAGGGTATCTCACTTGTACTGTGCATGGGTCAGATGTCCCGCAGGGACAAGAGTGCCCATTCATGCTCCTTGTGCATTGCACGCATGCCCCTATGTGTCCTTGACTGGATGATCACTGTAATATAAGTCCTTGGTTACATACATTGCCTGTCATCTCATCAGCCTTCCCATGTCAACTGTGGCTCAGTCCTGCGTTGCACACATGTTTAGGCTCTGACAATCTGTGTGGCTCACAGGCCTCAGCCTGTTCAATGGCCAATGACTCTGTCCAACTCTTGTTGTGTCTTCTTCACACGTGGGCGGCCTCCGGAGTTTCCATCATGTGTCCTGCCCACTGTCCCAGCATCATTTGCAGTGTTGTAATTTGGATCACATTAAGCTGTTGATGCCAGTCAACACTGCCTGTCAATACAGAGGTGTATGGTCAGCCTTTTGATACCATGCTAGGCATCCCTGCTTTGGTACTGGGGTGGAGGGGTGCTTGGCTTCTAGACATGGTACACATTGAATGCACAATGCACTTGATGTCTGAATTTGACATTGCACTGCCTTCACATTTCCTGGCACACACCATGTAGTGCTTGTACATGTAGGTAGTGAGTGGCGTACACATTTTCTGCACTGCATAGACCCACTTCCATGGAAACTGCCACCTTTCAACAGGTCTGATCATAGAAGCTATTCAAAGTAGACCCAGCATGCATGCCAGGTCATATGTTGTGTGTCACATGTCTGCCGGATGCCTTTTCTGTCGGTGTGTGTGTGTGTCGTGTGCTTCTGACATGTGGATTGACCTTTTTTTCAGGTGATGAAGCAATGGAGGCGGAGGATGGTGTTGTCATGCCAGACACAGGGTTGGTAACACCACATCAACCTGGCACTAGTGGGGGTCGTGGGGTGGTAGGCAACGAAAACCCTCAAGTGCTGCAGTCCATCTTGTCTCTGGCTGCCTATGAGTCCAGCCTTGATGACGACTCTGACGTCCATGTTGAGTTGGATGAGCATCAAGTCCATGTGTCAGGGGTGAGTGATTCTGATGTGGACATGAGGGATCAGACAGTCTTGGTTCCTCCGCCTGTGGTGGATCGGGACGCAGGGTCACCCTCCACACCAGTCACTGATGTGCCTGGGACATCACGTCGACGGGGGCATGTAGTCGTGCAGCCGCAGGCGTTGCCAACACAGCAAGGACCCCCGGTCCTTGGGTCCCGCAGGGGTCAAGCCCGGCAACGAGGTCGCTGCGCGCAACCGCTGTATACTGAGTGGGAGCAAGACATGACTGCCAATTCCGAATGGCAGGGGGCAGCAATGGAGAACATCGCTGAGAGCATGGAGCGTGTGGCCCGATCTGTGCTCCCCACTGCTAGACAGGTGCTTCTCCAGCAGCAGGCGGCACGGTCCACAGCCCGCTCGCTCAGGCTGGGCACGGCGGCCTCAGACAGGGCACGCCAGGCTGAAATGTCGTCTCTGCGTCAAGCAATTGCTGCTCACGCAGAGGCGCACATGGATGCCCTGAGGGAGGAGTATGCTTCCCTCAGATCCACTCTGGGTGTCCTTATGATGTCCCAGAGGCAGCAGGCAGAGGAGAGGTTTGCACAGCTTGAGCGTACCATCTCGGCTGAGCTACAGGCTTGCCGGGACGTGCAGCGGTTGTCCAGCCAGGCCGAGCAGGAGGAACTCCGTGTTACACGTGCTACCTTGCAAGAGGAAGCACGTGTATCACGTGAGGTTCTGCATGCAGACCTACGTCACATCGCCACACAGAACCAGGCTCACCCGTCCGGCAGACTTACTGCCGACGAGGGGCAAGCTTCGGCTAGGCGTGGCCAGGCTACTGTGCCACGTCCTCCTTTCCAGGATGAGCCAGACTCGGATGACCATCTATCTCCCACATAGGTCGTGCTGTGCAGGCGTTGAGCCCATGGAGGATTTTTTTTTAGGCTCAGCATCATCGCATGTGGATGTTGAGCAGCACCCTGTACCTCCCCCCTCCTGGGTGCCTCCCCTCCCCCCGGGTCGTATGTGGCCATTTTTGATTTTTCTTTTAGTTTAGTTAGTTAAGTTTCTGTTTGATATTTAGTTTAAATAGGTAATGTAGGTTTTCTATAGTTAGTGTAATTAGTTAATAGTTGAGTTAGTTTAAAATTGCTAGTCTATTGTGCTTTCATGTGACGGTGCGGTGCTTTGTGGCTTTTGAAGGCATCCACTGTCTGTTCCAGCTGGGCCCTTCATGGTTGTCTTGTGTATGTGTTTGCTGCTTGGGGTCCTTGACTCACATATGCCACTCCTGCCTCCCTTATCCATTGGCTCGCAAGGATGGTTCGGTGTTACAGCATTTTTCACAAGGGCTTTGGACTGTCATATCTGTGGCATGTCTGGTGCTGTGTGACTTGTGTTGACACCCCGAGTGGGGATGATTTAGGTGTTATTGTCCAATGTTCAGCTTTTGCTAGATGGGGTGTGTCATGATTAATGTGGACATTGATTGCTATGCATTGTGTAGTATGTGTCATATCTTTCCTGTACATGTGCTTGTTGCAATTCATGCTGTAGATAGTGTTCTACACTTTGGAGGTGAAAGACGGACTGATGGTGTGATTTGTGATGTGACTCTCTGACATGGTCAAGAAATGAGATGCCTGATGAGACACACACAGATGACTTTGAAGCATTAATCATGTGTTTCATGCCCTTTCTGCAGGGGGATGAGCCTCCAGAGCACCTTTGCCAGCAGACATGGCCCATTGGGCGACAGAATTCTGGAGCCGTTTGTTGGTGCCCACATGCACATGTGTGCACAAGCAGAGGCACAGTGATTGCAGACCCACATCCTAGAACTGCTGACATGTTCCAAGGAACTCCAGGCAAGGTGAGCATCACAGGGGGGCCGACACAGCAAAGCTTGCACCAGGCGAGTTGCACATGCAGGCTTAGTCACAGCACTGAGGGTGAGCTTAGACGAATATTGGTGTTGAAGCACACAATGCAGCTCAGATGTGTTTGTGGACTGATGGCTGCTGATAGTAGGGTTGTCTGGGACACATGCAGGGGCAGTGGCACATACCCTCCGGTACACCAAGGTCCATTGAGGCACTTGTATCAACCATGTAGCCTTCCGAGACATGGAATGGGGCAGCTCACAGGGACATACAGTAAGGGACATACTCGGGTTCCAGTGCATGTCTTTTCCACGTACTTCATGATAAATGCACTGCCAACTTTGTTTCGGTCATGGTGGTACGCAACTTGCTCTGTAGTCATGGCTTGCTATATGGGTCTGTCTGCTTAACCAGGGAACATTGCATGTGGTGTGAATTGTGACACATTGGTGTTCCATTTGCCACGCACCCACCAGCGGCTGCCTTGCTGCATTGACTGTGTATGACCCGTCACAGGGGTGATGTTATATATGGGTACGAAGCAACAACCACAGATTGTCTGTTTGTAGAGTAGTTTGTTGCTATGGGGCATGTTTGGTGTTGTGTTTTTGTGTAATTGGCACGTACAGGTTGTTGACTGTGGCTCTCTTTGCAGCATTGCAGTGCTCCTGTAACCAGACCTGAGAGTGCGCAGGCAGGAGGCCAGCACTCAAAACCAGAGCTAAGTGTCTTGTTGTTTTTCTTACGAACTGCTCTGCATAGGCTTGCTGGGGAGTGTACTGATGCATGGATGTATGTGTGGTTCAATTTGGTATGTTTTTTTCTCCCTAATCACCCGTGATCCTATGCAATTTTGAAAACTGTAACCTCTACCCGTTGTTCCTGCTTCCCGTGCCTATCCAAGCAACATTCCCTGACCCTCTTTCCCCACTGGGGTTGCGGATGCCTGTGTAAGCCCCGAACTTGCAGGCGCCAAAACCCTAGAGGGGGTGGTTGGTTCGTACCACTCCTGAGCCTGGACTACAGAAGGCCATGACAATGATGTCCAAGTTTGTTTGGATTGTGTATGTGTTCATGCAGGTTGTACATTTTCGTGCATTCCCTAGTTTCATATGTCATTCCTCCTCCCCTCTCCTGCCACTCATTCCAGTCATCCAGTGTGTCAACACCTGTCCCGACTGCATATCCCTGAACCTCATTCCCCACCAGGGTCTCAGGGGCCTGTGTGAGTTTGACCTTGCAGGCACCCGGGACATGGTGGGGGTGGTTGTTTCGTGACACTCCCGCGCCTGTACAGGGGACCTGTGACAGTACACATCCATTCACGGTGCATCATCCTATGTCATGTACCACACATGTCTCACATCCTGTCGTGACATTGTTTTGCTGTGCTTCCTTGGTTGTTGCATCATTGTGGTAGTACTTGGTCTTTGTGAGGTACTGCTACGTCAAGTCATCTACTGGAGGGTGTTCGGGTTCGTTTTTATGCCTTGGATTTTGTGATTTTGGAAATGAGTGTGGATTCTGAGGGTTCAGGCATCTTTTTACACACAAGGTGGGAGATGGTGACGAAGGGTAAAGGTGATCCTGTGGCCAGGTGGAATTGAGGTTTGGAGGCTCCATGACCCAGGTGCAGTTGTTCAGTGGGTCATGGTCATTTGTGAGGGAGAGGGGGGTTGTTGTTGATAGTTGCCTTGCCCTGCAGTGTGATGGGAACTCTGACATAGTAATGGTGGTATCCTATGTATATGTTGTGTTCTGCTGATCAATGCCTGTTCATGTGTTGTGTTTTCCTTTCAGGTGCGAGGGGATAGTTGTGGTTTGACATGCTGGGGTGTACACATGGTGGATGTTCACATGTGATGTGTAGGAAACACTGATGGTCACTTGAGTGCACATGCATATGTGGAGTGCATGTCCTTGCAGAACCACACACTTGCACTCTGATGCACTACATGTACTCCCACACTTGCATATCCACGTGTACACTGTTTGCCTTCTGGTGCCCACTGTGTCCCGGCAGCACATGTTCTGTGACCGATCATGGATCCAGTACATGCCTAATTTGATGTTTGACGTGGTCTGTCACTTAGATGTGATGCTCAGGGTGTGCATCACACACAATGGCTGTTCACTGTGCTGTGCGCTGAGCAGTGTGATGCAGGAGTAGGACACTGCACACATGAGCTGCAGTGTTGATTTTGCAATGCATAATGTGCATGGAGACAGGCATTCATTGTGATGTTACGTCTACGACTGTTGTAATGCATTTGGAAATGACTTATTTTGGGTGGGAGATTTTGTTGGTCTGTCATTTCATCTCATTCCGGGTCAGGAAGCAGTGTCCGATGCCACTGTACATTTAGGACATGGCAATGTGTACCTTATCGTTACTGCATTGGTGTATGGGTATTGCTTGCCATGTCATGTTGATGTTTGGGAGGGTTTGAGTGACATGACAGTGATGGCCATGGCCTGTTTTGTAGGTGTGTGTGATGCACACCTTGCATGTCCGGGTCATCCGCTTCTCAGAGCAACTAGCTGGGGGTAGATTTCTCTCCGCAGTAGGGCCCTCCCCCTGGAACAGACTTCCGGCCTGACTTGAACTTGAGGGGAACCATCTCCAGTTCTGGAAGCACCTCAAGACCTTCCTCTTTGCTTCTGCTTACTGTCTGCCTCTCCCTTGCAGAATTCTCCACTGGAACTGCACAGGAGCTGCAACTGGGCCACTCTCACCGACCTCGGTCCCTGGCCCAGCCACTCTCCACTTGCACTGCCTCCCTGGCAACCCCTGCACTGCAGTACTGTCTCTCTATCCCTACAGCCCTCCCTTCCCAGCATTTGTCTGCACTTACCTTTGTAGTTGCCACCAGGCGACCTATGTATTATTTTTTTGGGCTACTTCCCCTGTACTGGACTCCCCCCCCCACCATTCCCCTTGCACTTTTCCCATTCCCCCTACCCCTGCACTTGCACGATCTCAATGACACCTGGCCTAGTAGTACCGTTCTCTGTGTTCCCTTGTTCCCCCCTCCCTGCCTCATTGCGCCTTGGAATACTTGTGTATGGCCCATATCATGTCATATGTCATATGTGTGCCTTTTGGTCACACAGGCTAGCTTGTGTTTAAGTAGCTAGGGATGCAGATGATGTGGCACTTCCATGGCAACTATCTCAGGGTGGTAGGGTTGTGACAGTTGACTGTCTCTTTGTCATCATCGATTGTCACCTGGTATGTGCCAGGCCTGTGTGCAGTCCGCAGGGGTGGGAGTTTAGGTGAAAAATGTGGCCACAAGCTGGGTCCAGGCTTCCTCGCCACGTGCCCTGTCCCCTCCCATGGGCAGCGCCTGTGCCTGTGGTTGGGGAAGTGGGGGCACCACCATGTCCACCGGGACGCCCTGCCGTGTTGCAACATTGTGCAGGACACATGCTGCCACAATGATCCTGCACACTACTGGTGGTGCATAGAGTAGTTGCCCACCAGAGCGGTCAAGGGAGCGGAAACGTGACTTGAGCACTCCGAATGTGCGCTCCACTATGCCCCTGGTTGCAATATGGGCGGCGTTGTATCTTACCTGGGGTGGTGTGGTGGGGTTCCGGTTTGGCGTCATCATGTGGTTGCTCAGAGGGTAGGCACTGTCCCCTGGGGAGGTGATAATAGTTGAGATTATTAGGGTTTGGATATTTGTCTGTGTGTGACTTGCATGCATGTGCAAGGGCATTTGTACTGACCTAGGAGCCATGTGTCGCCATGCTGCCCAGCGTCCAGGGCCCGGCTCAGGGCGGACATTCTGTATATGAAACTGTCATGGTTGGAGCCAGGGTAGTTTGCATAGACAGAGGTGATGATTCCCTTTGCATCACATACCACCTGTACATTGATGGAATGCCAGTGCTTGCGGGTTTGGTAGATGTGCTCAATGGCCCTAGGTGGACGTAGGGCCACATGGGTGCAATCTATGGCACCGAGCACTTTGGGGAAGTGTGCCACCCTGAAAAAATCCAAGACAACGGCCTGCCTTTCTGCGTGTGTTCTGGGCATGTATATGTGCCTGCGGACTGAGGGGCGCGCTGTCATGATTGCCAGTACCTGGTGTAGGCAGCGTGACTGCGTGGCCTGTGAGACCCCCCCACTATGGCAGTGGTCCGCTGAAATGACCCAGTGACCAAAAAATGCAGGACATTGAGCAGCTTCTCCAAGGGGCTCAATGCTTGGGAGCAAAGGGTGGGGGATGTGAGGTCATCTTCCCACTCCCTGACCAGGTCTAGGATGATATGGGGTGGAAACCTATACCTGCCATAGACCTGGTCGTCAGGCATCCCAAAAAGGCTTGTCCGTGGTGCGAAAATGCGTGCCCTGGCTATTCTCCTCCTCCTGCAGTGTCCCACGATCAGTGCAGCGACAAATGGGGCATTCATCGTAGCTATATATATGCGTTTGTTGTTTGCGCGCACTTTTATGCTGTGCGCGGGGACGGCTCCGCCTGCCTTCGTGTGGGCGGACGCGTTGACGCCTGTGCACGTCTTTTGCCGTGCACGGGTTTCCCGTATTCGGATACGGTCCGAGTGTCATCGCGTGTGATCGGAGGGGAGTGAGCGTACACGCAACTGGCCTGGGTACGTGTGTTTCGGGGTGCGCGGGAAGTTCCACACGCGATTAGCCTGGGTACGTGTGTTCCAGGGTGCCGGAAACTTTAACACGCGATTGGTGGAAATCCACGTGTGTTCTGTCATCACGTGCAATGAGGGAAACATCTGCGCGCATCACGTCACAGACGCGCTCACGCGCTAAGGGCCTTTGGTCCAATGAAATCGCATATGCGTGCTGCCGTGCATACGCGCTAAGGGCCTTTCCTCGTATTACACGCGGACGTGCAGTTTTTCACGCGCGCTGAAATGCCCATGCACGTCTGTACGCGTCACGTCACAGGGGCGCTTGCGCTTGAGGGGCCTTCTGTCCAATGAAAATGCGTATGCGTGCTGACGCGCTTATGCGCTAAGGGCCTTTCCTCGAATTACACGTTGACGTGCAGATTTTTCACGTGCCAAATCACTCCGTATCAAGCTGGCCACGCGTAAGCACACGGAAGACCACGCTCCTGCCCAGAAGGCCGAACTACTGCCCCCCAGAGCCCCGAGCACGCTCCCACCTGCCATCTGCTGCTGCCTGACTGCCTGCTGCGCACGTGCCCTGCCATTTGCTGCCTGCACATCAGCCAGGGGTGCTGTTGCTGTGACCACCCCTGCTGGAACCGAAGACTCCCGACTGGGATTCCATCGCTCCACAGCCCAGCCCCAGGACCCAGTTGCCCACCCACTCCTGCCTCTGGGGTTGTCATGTCGGGGCAAACACCATCTGGGACCACTGACAACCCCCGGCCAGAGAGGCAGAGGGGCACCAGCTTCAGTGCCATCGAAGTTGGTGTCCTGGTGGAGCAAGTCCTGGGGCAGTATGATGCCCTCTTCGGAAGTTCCCGCGCCGACAAGGAAGGACGGACTCGGATCTGGACTGACATTGTGACTGCCATCAACGCGGAGGGGGTGGCAGTCCGCGACTTACAACATGTCAAGAAGCGCTGGGAGGACTTCAGGTCCAGGACCCTGAACAAGGCCCGGCGCCTCTTGAAGGCAGCGGATGCCAAGGGGCGCCGGGGCCACTTGTCGGAAGAACAGATGAGGGTCCTGGAACGCATATCCCCAGCACTCCACGTCCAGGTCCTTGAGAAGCAGACCCGTCTGGAGTCGAGCGGTGAGTGTACATGCATCCTGATTGTGAGCAGTGCGTGTGGTGATTATTCAGTAGTGTGCAGGTTGCACATCTGTTTGTATGGGGTCAAGTATGGGTGGGGGTGTACAGGGCCGTGGGGCTGACACATGCGAGGGCTGTAATGTGGGAGACATGGATGGTGCTTGTGTGTGTAGGCTTGCATGCCAAATGCAGTTGTGTGGGCACACATGTTTGGATGGATGTGTATGTAAGTAGACATGTCCGTGATGTCACGCATGTATGTTGTTTTTGGCTGCATGTATCAGCACTGTGTACATGTGCATGTGTGTGTATTTGACAAGAGTGCAACAGTGATGCAACATGGATGCATGTGACAGCGGTATGTGGAAGCCTGATTGGCAGATGTGACATGGATGCCCGTCTGAACACTGCGACACTTGGCAGAGGTGTACACATGCATGCAAGTGTGGTGGTGTGTGTACATGTGTGGTGCACTCCCTGTGTTGCATGTGATGTCTGGCTCACCTTTGGCTGCTCATGCTGTTGTATGTGTATGGATGGTGGTGGCAGGTGTGGTATGGCTGTGGTATGGCTCATGTGTGCGAGTTGTAATGACATATGTGTTGGGGATTGTGATGACATGTCTGAGGTTTGCCAATGCCACTCATGTACAACTGTCATGTGTGTATGTGTCCATTGTACAGTGCCCTGATGCCTGTGTTTTGTTTCTCCCTGTCTGCAGCGTCAACTGATGAAGAGGGCAGAGAAGGTGCTGTGGAGCACAGCGGCGGGGATCCCACCGCCAGGCCCGGCTCCCCTCCCATGTTGTGATCTCGTCGGGGAGTGAGGAGTCCGGTGCCGCGTCCCAGGCCGCAGCTGCCGGGGGGAGGTCCAAGAGGCGGAGGTTGGAGTTGGACTCCTCGGCAGCAGAAGGGGCAGCTGGGACCCCACAGGGCCCAACAGGGGAAGATGGCACGGAGTCATCCAGGTTGGTGGGGGGTTTGGTGGAGGAGGTGGCCGTGCAAGCACCAGAGACGGGGTCTGGAGGTGGGGATCCCACTAGTGCTAGTGGTGCAGTGCAGGACCAGGGACAGGAGGCAGCACAGGCCGCCGCAGAGGTGCCTGTGTGCAATCCTGTCCCTGATCCTGTCCCTACATCATCTTGCACCAGCAGGGATGCCTACGTCCAGACCTGTTTTCAGGCAGGGGATGAGCTCACGTCAACTGGCCTTCCTCTGCCTGCGGACGTGGCTATCCAGGTCCGGGTTGAGCCTGTCCTGGCTGGTGTGGCGTTGCGTCAACGGACCATGCGAGGTGACCTGCAGTCTTTTCATGAAGAGACTGCACGTCATCTCGAATGGCTCGTTGACCACGTCAGCCTGCTGGGACAGGTCACCCAGGCCGGATTCCTCCGTCTGATGGGGCTTGCTCCGATCCCCTCCTCAACTGGACCCCCTACGCGCCAGTCGTCCTCTGTGCCATCTTCCCACCCATCAGTCACCTGGGTGCCCTGTGGAGCTGCCTCTGACGGTGCGGCCAGGCTGGTGGAGGAGGCATCCCTGCCACAGTCGGGAGTCGGACGTCCAGCAGGGGTGGCCACATCTACGAGTGCACCCCAGCCGGCGGAGGATGTGCAGGCAGCAGGAGGCAGTGCACGGGCAGAGGCACAGCAGCATCAGCAACGTGGTGGGAGCCATGAAGGCTCGGGGCCTTCAACATCGGAGGGGCAGGCATCGGCCGGATGGCAGGAGGACCCAGGACAGAGTGTCTTCCGTGTGGCAGCGGTTGGGCCACGCCATAGATGCAGAGCGGCAGCGGCGGAAGAGGCACGGCTCACAATGGTCAGGGCGGAGAACTCCATGCAGAGGGCCCTGAGGCGGGCCGAGTGCCTCGAGGCAATCCGCAGGGGTTTGGAGGTGGAGACGTCGACGGCCCTGCGGAGTTCGATGATGCCCTGGCCCGGGACATCCACAAGTGAGCCGTGAAACTAGCCCGCTGCCCTTGTACATAGTTTTATGTAGGTAGTGTTAGGTTTCATTTTTGTTTTTATTTTATTTGGACCTTTCGGACATTGGCCACATTTTTGTATATAGTTTATTTTATTAGTTAGTGTAGTTAGATAGGTTTCCTTTATTTTGTTGGGATAATGGACCCTGGCTTGTTCCCATGTACATAGTTCACAGTTGGATTGTATTTTTTTTTCACTTTTTAACCATGGAGCAATGGCTTTCTTTTTTATTTCCCATTGGATTTTGTTTTGTGGACATTTTCTTTGGAATTTTATTTTTGGTTTTCATTTTTTTAACGGACATGCTCCTTTTCATTTTTGTACATTCACGTTTCTGTTTCTTCATTTTTTATTCTATTTTTGTTTCCTTTAATACATATTTTTTTTGGTGAACTTCAATGTGTGGTATCTCATTGGTTTCATGCATTTCATGATATGTGTTTTGAGATTCACTGACACCCATTGGGTGTATGTGAGGGAAATGTGTTTGTTTCGGAACTTGCAATTGGTGTTCTGTGATGTAATTGCAAATTATGAGTGGGTGGATGCAATACTGGGGTGGGTGTTTTGCATTTGGAGGCTGACCATAGGGACCAGGGATCTAGATTGTGATGACATGTTGGCTAGGGGAACATGAGTTGCACATGAGTGGGGGCCTGCTGGCAGGTGCCCCACAGTGCTGGGGGGTGGGGGTGTTGGGGAACATGAGTTGGACATGGGTGGGGGCCTGCTGGCAGGTGCCCCACAGTGCTGGGGGGTGGGGGTGGTGGGAGACATGGGTAGGGGCCTGGTGGTGGGTGCCCCTGCACTGCTGGGGGGTGGGGGTGGTGGGGAACATGCGTTGGACATGGGTGGGGGCCTGCTGGCAGGTGCCCCACAGTGCTGTGGGGTGGGGGTGGTGGGGAACATGAGTTGGACATAGGTGGGGGCCTGCTGGCAGGTGCCCCACAGTGCTGTGCGGTGGGGGTGGTGGGAGACATGGGTGGGGGCCTGGTGGTGGGTGCCCCTGCACTGCTGGGTGGTGGGGGTGGTGGGGAACATGAGTTGGACATGGGTGGGGGCCTGCTGGCAGGTGCCCCACAGTGCTGGGGGGTGGGGGTGGTGGGAGACATGGGTGGGAGCCTGGTGGAGGCTGCCCCTGCACTGCTGGGGGGCGGGTGTGGTGGGGAACATGCGTTGGACATGGGTGGGGGCCTGCTGGCAGGTGCCCCACAGTGCTGGGGGGTGGGGGTGGTGGGGAACATGAGTTGGACATGGGTGGGGGCCATGGTGGAGGCTGCCCCTGCACTGCTGGGGGTGGGGGTGGTGGGAGACATGGGTGGGGGCCTGGTGGAGGCTGCCCCTGGTGGCTGGGGGGTGGGGGTGCTGGGAGACATGGGTGGGGGCCTGGTGGAGGCTGCCCCTGCACTGCTGGGGGGCGGGGTGGTGGGGAACATGCGTTGGACATGGGTGGGGGCCTGCTGGCAGGTGCCCCACAGTGCTGGGGGGTGGGGGTGGTGGGGAACATGAGTTGGACATGGGTGGGGGCCATGGTGGAGGCTGCCCCTGCACTGCTGGGGGTGGGGGTGGTGGGAGACATGGGTGGGGGCGTGGTGGAGGCTGCCCCTGGTGGCTGGGGGGTGGGGGTGCTGGGAGATGTTAGGCGGAAACCTGTGCAGTTCCCTCTGGGACCACTGCAAAAGATTTAGGACTACAGGTGTTGCGATGAACCCACTTGGTAGCAGTCTGTACCACACAGATTCAATTGGTAGCTGTGGCTGAGCAGTCAGACTTCTCTCAAGAAAAGTTGGTCAGTATAGGGAGTATACAATATAGGGTAATTCTTCGCAGCAAAACGAGTAAACACGCAACCAGGCTTTAGTATAAAGATAGTAAGTTATTTATTGATAACAGAACGTCTATGAAAAATACTAAAGCGAATCACGGCAAACAACTCAAAATACAATTACTCTGCAGAATGGAATAAAGCTCAATCCCCCGAAACACAATATCGACAACTCTAGGTTCTACGGCACCACTTATTTTCAGACAGAGGTGTATACCTCAACCCAGATGACACTCGAATATTTAGTGAGGAAGGGAGGGAAGAGAAAGGCAGGTAATGAAGTCAACACGGTTCGTACTGAAGCGGGTAAAAATGCAAGGCAAGAAGGCATTAATCACACTAGATCATACAGTTCGGCGGCCAGGCCCACTCGTGAGAGGCAAGGCACGATGTCCTGGAAAGTCTCTACGGATGATGCATTCAAGTCTTGTTTAGCAATTTGGTTAGCGACAGGTTGAACCAGTTCAGAACAAAGAGTGAATAAAGCTTGGAGGCAACCCAACGGAACGGAGAGGAATCAGATACCTCACACGAACCGATCGAAAAGGGAAGCCAGGCGGTTACGGTACCTTGTTGTGGAAGACAGCTCCGACGGGGGCAGTTGTTCCTGGTGGTGGATGCACGACGGGTCTTGGCCAAGAGAAGAGATGCTCTCGTCGTCGAAGAGAAGATGTCCGGTGCACCACCAGGGAAGAAACCAGCCGCGGAGTGCTCCGTCACAAGTCACCACCTTTCGATCACGGTGCAGGAGTAGTGGCTATCCGGTTGCCGGGTGCTCTGCACGGGCAATTCGACCACTGCGTCCTGGGCGACCAAAAAGCACAAAGAAGAAGAAGACTGGTTGTTCCCACCAGCCAGGGAAAGAGCCTCTCCGGCAGGGAGATCTCTTCTGTCGTCGGGAGATTGTGAGACGATCCCGCAGGGCTTCACCGGAGGTGTTGTCGTGCAGGTCGACTCAGCGTTACCCTCATCGGATTCTTTAGGTCCAGTGGCGACTTCCTGAAGATCCAGTCCCAAAGCCCTGCTTTTATGCAGACGTCCCCCATTCATTCAGCCTAGTTTGTCAATCAACACATTCTAAGTGGTGAGCGGGAAGGCTCACCACCTGGGCCAATCACTTCAGAGTGCGACCTGAGTTGGCAAGGCAACTCGGTCCAGGGTGTCTAAACCCCCTCCCACACCCCTGAGGTAACCCAGACAGAATGGCGCCACTTTGGAGGGTCTCTGTCCAGAGGCCCGCCAAAAGTGGAACAAAGGGCTCAACCTTTGGTTTAGGAGTCACAGAGAAAAAACACAGACGCCATTTTACAACCCGAGTTCTGGCAGAAAATACCACTCGATAAACCTTTTTAAGATAAGTAGATCGGTGGTACGTTGGAGATTAACGAAAAACAGTATCAATCCTCAACAATGGGACGAATCCCATAGGGTTATGCTCGGGGCCGAACATAACAAGTAGTTTCCACTGCCACCAGCCAAAACTCGACGAGGGGGGACGGGACAGTGCCCCCTCGAGTAACAGATCCAGGAGTAATCGTATTACCCCTACTAGCACGTCCACAATAAGATGGTTGGTACTAGTTCTGTTAGCAAATTTAGGTCTAGTAAAGCCAATGGTGACTTTACATGCCCGGGGAGACAGTAGTCAGTCCCCGGATATGGAGTCTATGGTGGGGGGACCTGCTAGGGCGCCCCCGTGTCACGACACGTAGGGTGCAGAGTGACACACATAGAAAACTTATGAGACCCTATGGAGTAAAAGACCCCATAGCCCATCGAACACATTGACAATTCAAAGGAATCACACACATACATGTCCAAGAGTGAGAGGAAAAGGGTCACACTCTTGGCAGGATGGAAAAAACAAACTCCAGAAATCCAGCAAAGCTGCTGGGGGACTCACTAGGTTAGGAAATTCAGCCTAAACAGAGAATTCTCCCTAACACTCGCCCCCCCCAGACTAAGGGACAGGAGGATTTAATCCACTCCTGGATGAATCTCATACCTCTAGTCGATGATATACATCCTAGAGAGACCATCAGCATTTTGGTGGTGACACCCTGACCTGTGCTCAATGGTGAAATCGAACCCTTGCAGGCAGATCGACCATCTCAGTAGTTTTGGGTTTTCCCCTTTCATTTGCATTAACCATCTCAAGGGTTGGTGGTCAGTCTGAATAACAAAAGTAGAACCATACAAGTACGGCCTAAACTTCTTCAGAGCCCACACGATAGCAAAGCATTCTCTTTCGATTGTTGCCCACCTTGTTTCAGGATCCTTCAGCTTGCGGCTGATGTAGCAAATGGGGTGCTCCCTACCTTTCCCATCCAGTTGACTGAGTACGGCACCTATCCCTACATTGGAAGCGTCTGTCTGCACAATGAAGTGTTGGCGGTAATCAGGAGCTCTGAGTACTGGGGCTTGGCAAAGAGCCTTTTTCAGGTTTTCAAAAGCCTGATTGCACTCCTCGTTCCATTTAACCTTTTTAGGGAATTTGGGCGAGGAGATGACATTCAGTGGAGAAGCTATGGTCCCATAGTTCTCTATGAAATTCCTGTAATACCCGGTGAGGCCTAGGAAGGCTCTCACCTGAGTCTGAGTAGTCGGTGTTGTCCAATTTTGCACAGCTTCAATCTTACTGAGCAAAGGCCTTATTTCTCCACCGCCTACCTCATGCCCAAGGTAGACTACCTTACTCTGTCCAATTTGGCATTTACTCGCCTTTATGGTCAGATTGGCTCGTCCAAGAGCCTGCAAAACATCTCTCAGATGGGTTACATGTTCGTCCCAGGAATTGCTGAACACTGCTATGTCATCCAAGTATGCCATGCAGAAGTCCTCCATCCCGGTTAGAACCTGGTTTACCATCCGTTGAAACGTAGCAGGTGCATTTTTTAGTCCGAAAGGCATTACCGTAAACTGGTATAAACCAACGGGGGTAGAAAATGCAGTTTTCTCCTTGGCATGGTTGGTCAGGGCTATTTGCCAATAGCCTGACGTCAAGTCAAATGTGCTGAGGAACTTGGCGGCGCCAAGTTTATCCACCAACTCATCTGTTCTTGGCAAAGGGTGGGCATCAGTCGTGGTGACTGCGTTAAGAGCTCTATAATCCACGCAGAATCTAAGTTCTTTAGATCCGGCCTTTGGTACTAACACAACTGGGCTAGACCATGGACTAGTAGAGGGCTCTATTACCCCGAGATCAAGCATCTTGCTGACCTCACCTTTGATGTGGGTTCTTACGTTTTCTGACATGCGATATCCTCTGCTTTTGACAGGCAGACAGTCACCAGTGAGTATCTCGTGCTGGCCCCAAGGGGTCAAGCCTGGTGAGAGCGAGAACAGAGAGGCAAACTGATTCAACATAGACTTGCACTCTTCTTGTTGCTCGGGTGTCAGATTGGAGGAGAGATTTACTCCTTCAATTTTTTCATCTAACGGTAAGCCTCTGAGGAGATCCGGAAGAGCTTCACTCTCTTCTTCTTCCTCGGCCGATGCTAGAAGCAACGCTCCTACGTCAGGTCGTGAGACATACGCTTTAAGTCGGTTGGTGTGAAAGACTGTCGGAGCCTCCTTGGGGTTGCCCAAGTCCACCAGATAGTTAACCTCACCGAGCTTACCCACTACTCGGTAGGGTCCCATCCATTTATCTTGCAAGGCCCTCTGCCTTGTGGGGATCATAACAAGAACAAGCTGGTTTTGAGCGAACTCAACCATGTTAGCCTTTTGATCGTGCCAGTGCTTGACCAATGCTTGTCCAGCTTTCAAGTTATCGCTTGCTTCTGTCATCAGGTGCGACATTCTCCTCCGGAGACCTATCACGTAGTCAGTCACTCTGATTGGCTTGGGGGAAGTAGCACTCTCCAACCCCTCCTTAATCAGGGCCAATGGACCTCTGACGGGATGACCATAGAGCAGTTCAAAGGGAGAGTAGCCTACTCCCTCCTGAGGGACTTCTCTATAAGCAAAAAGAAGGCATGGCAATAGAAGGTCCCACTTACGTTTAAGGGGTTCCTCTAGAGCACCTATCATGCTCTTCATGGTTCGGTTGAACCGTTCTACCAACCCATTGGTTTGTGGGTGGTAAGCCGTTGAGAACTTGTAAGTTACCCCGCAGGTTTTCCACATGGCTTTCATGTAGTGGGACATAAAATTTGACCCCCTGTCAGAGATAACTTCCTTAGGAAATCCGACCCTAGTAAAAATACCAAGGAGGGCCTTAGCCACAGCCGGAGCTGTAACAGTCCTCATAGGAATTGCCTCAGGATACCTAGTAGCATGGTCTACTACAACAAGTATAAACCTGTTGCCTGAGGAGGTTGGAGGATCAAGGGGACCAACGATATCAATCCCTACTCTCTCAAATGGGACTCCCACAACGGGAAGAGGCACTAACGGTGCCACATTCTTGGACCCAACCTTACCAGAGATCTGGCAGGTATGGCAGCTTCTGCAGTGTTTTTCTACTTCGGCCCCCATTTTTGGCCAATAGAAGTAGAGTGAGAGCCTTTCCTTAGTCTTCTTGAAACTCAAGTGACCAGCCAAAGGAATCTCGTGGGCTAACTGCAAGAACTGTGGTCTGTTCTCTTGGGGTACTACAAGGCGTTTGTAGTCTCCAGGTGCAGACTCGGTCGGTTCACTATAGAAGAGGCCATCTTCCCAGTGCAACCTATGTTTCCCAGGCTCTTGCCCTTCAGCCTGAGTTTCTGCCTGACGGCGAAGACCTTCCAGAGTTGGACATTCTCTCTGTCCCTTACTGAAGTCTGCCCTGCTGGGTCCACCTTCTGCCAGTAACGACTGCAGCTCAGGATGGTCAACAGGATCCAGATCTCCAATGAGTTCCTGGCCTTCCATTAGCTCTTCTTCAGAGTCTAATTCTACCATACAGGGTTGTACTTCCCCCTCAGCCTCAGCTGGAGGTGGAGTTACGGGTGTGACGTTGGACAACCGCGGGGAAGTCCGTGTCGGCTGCATCGGAATGTGGGCTGTTGGTTTCGGTTTAGAAGTTTTAGGTTTCCCTTTGACTTCTGTGTTCCTAGAGACAGCGGCCGCCATTTCCAATGGAGCAGGAGTGATTTCTTTCTTCATCATCTCCCCGAGAGTACCGCGCAGGGTCCTCTCTCTTGCAGGTCTGGTTAGCTCCTGTAACCATTTACTAGGAGGTCTGGGAGTATGCGATACAACTCCGAGAGTTTTCAAATCGTTACCCAACAGTACGCGTCCTGGTACCTCACTCTGTATGCTGACAGGTATCTTTACAGTCATGTCGTTACACTGGATGAGAACTGGTAATTGGGGAAGCATCTGCACAGGCCCTCCAGCTAACTTGGTGAGGCGTTTGGGTGCCTTAGCAACATCCTCAGCCTGAAAAAACGATTTATCCACCACAGTTATGCTGGCCCCAGTGTCCCTAATGGCAGGCGTCTCCTGACCATTCACCTGGACACTGTCCTTATAATACTCTTTAGTATTATCGGGGATAGAATTATAGACATCTAAATTCTGTTGTTCCCACAACCCCAGAGATACTAATGAAACGCTGGCTGAGACTCCAATGGGTTCGTCAGCTAGCAGTAGAAAGTTTCCACTTGCCATTTGGACTTCCTCCTCTGGAGCGAAGGCTAAGGAGGCAAGCTGGACCCCTGAAGGTTTACCCTTACATCTGGGATCTCCTTTCACGTGATCAGTCGAGCCACAAACAAAGCATTTCCCGAATGCTTTCTGGAATGGTGGCTTGTTCTGACCTCCTTCCGGTTTGGCACCAGAAGACACACTATTCTGCTGTGGTTTTCCCGGTGGCTTACCCTTCTGGTTTTGTTTGGGGCCCTCTTTGGAATGTGAGTTATTCGAATTCTCCTTTGAGTCTTTTTTAGGCTGTTTTCCCTCGTCCTTTTTCTGAGTTGCCCCAGAATCCTTGTGAGTAGCCCTGTTGGCAACCCACAAGTCAGCAGCCTTAGCTAGAGCCCTGGAATCTAATTCCTTCGAATCAGCCAAGTGCTGTCTGAGCTCAGGAGAACAGGCATCATAAATCGACTCCAACATAAAAAGATTTCGCATACCCTTGTAAGTGTCAACTTTGTAACCCTTAATCCATCCCTCTAAGTTTTTCAACCCTTCACTCACCCAGGTAGCCCAAGGGGTACCATCATGCTTTTTGAGGGTTCTAAACCTCTTAAGATACTGGGAAGGGGTCTTCCCGAATCTAGCTATCAAAGCTAGTTTCACACTTTCGTAATCCGTCTTATCCACCTCCCCCAATTCCATTACCACATCAGTCGCAACAGGAGGAAGCCTAGAGAACAACCAGGGAAGCAACGCATTCCCGGTGATGTCCTGGAGCCCATGATTGTATTCAAACAGTTTCAACCAATCCAACACATCCAATCTCGGTTCGTACATACCCACTAATTCCTTCGGCATCCGGGGTCTTTTGGGACTGGAGCTCCTAGAGGAACCAGAGGAGAGAGAAGCATTTTCGCTAGACAACTTTTTCATTTGTAACTCATGATTAAGCTCTATTTCCCTGAGTCTTAACTCAGCTTGTTTCTGCTCAGCCTGGGCATTCATTCGTCTGAACTCGAGCTCTTGGTTTCGTTCAGCTTGAGCCAAGAACCGTTTATATTCTAATTCGAGCTTCATTTTTTCAAGTTCAAAATAAGCAGGGTTACTTGTGGGACCTGGTATGGGCCCCGTAGGCACAGTTGGTAAGGCAGGTAGAGGAACAGGTGAGACAGTTTCGTTAGCCTCGCCGTCCTCGTCAGCCTCTTCATCGCTATCATCAGAATTACGATTCAGATCAACACCATTACTGTTATCTACAGTTGCTGGAGAGTTTGGTTCCTCTGAACCAGTACCCAGACTTTGGTTCGCCAGCAATCTCTCTATTAGTTCTAACTTCTTGCCTTTTACAGGAAGACTCTCTTGTCTACAGAGAGCTCGCAGACTCTCAGTATTTTTATCCGACAAAGACTCTTGGCTGTAAATTTCCATCGTAGACATGTTTTTTGAAAGTTGCTTTTGTAAAGTTTTGTGGTTAGTCGTCCTACAGCGTCGAAAAACACTCTAAACTGTATACTCGATACTAATCCCATCGCTGCCACCAGTGTTAGGCGGAAACCTGTGCAGTTCCCTCTGGGACCACTGCAAAAGATTTAGGACTACAGGTGTTGCGATGAACCCACTTGGTAGCAGTCTGTACCACACAGATTCAATTGGTAGCTGTGGCTGAGCAGTCAGACTTCTCTCAAGAAAAGTTGGTCAGTATAGGGAGTATACAATATAGGGTAATTCTTCGCAGCAAAACGAGTAAACACGCAACCAGGCTTTAGTATAAAGATAGTAAGTTATTTATTGATAACAGAACGTCTATGAAAAATACTAAAGCGAATCACGGCAAACAACTCAAAATACAATTACTCTGCAGAATGGAATAAAGCTCAATCCCCCGAAACACAATATCGACAACTCTAGGTTCTACGGCACCACTTATTTTCAGACAGAGGTGTATACCTCAACCCAGATGACACTCGAATATTTAGTGAGGAAGGGAGGGAAGAGAAAGGCAGGTAATGAAGTCAACACGGTTCGTACTGAAGCGGGTAAAAATGCAAGGCAAGAAGGCATTAATCACACTAGATCATACAGTTCGGCGGCCAGGCCCACTCGGTGAGAGGCAAGGCACGATGTCCTGGAAAGTCTCTACGGATGATGCATTCAAGTCTTGTTTAGCAATTTGGTTAGCGACAGGTTGAACCAGTTCAGAACAAAGAGTGAATAAAGCTTGGAGGCAACCCAACGGAACGGAGAGGAATCAGATACCTCACACGAACCGATCGAAAAGGGAAGCCAGGCGGTTACGGTACCTTGTTGTGGAAGACAGCTCCGACGGGGGCAGTTGTTCCTGGTGGTGGATGCACGACGGGTCTTGGCCAAGAGAAGAGATGCTCTCGTCGTCGAAGAGAAGATGTCCGGTGCACCACCAGGGAAGAAACCAGCCGCGGAGTGCTCCGTCACAAGGCACCACCTTTCGATCACGGTGCAGGAGTAGTGGCTATCCGGTTGCCGGGTGCTCTGCACGGGCAATTCGACCACTGCGTCCTGGGCGACCAAAAAGCACAAAGAAGAAGAAGACTGGTTGTTCCCACCAGCCAGGGAAAGAGCCTCTCCGGCAGGGAGATCTCTTCTGTCGTCGGGAGATTGTGAGACGATCCCGCAGGGCTTCACCGGAGGTGTTGTCGTGCAGGTCGACTCAGCGTTACCCTCGTCGGATTCTTTAGGTCCAGTGGCGACTTCCTGAAGATCCAGTCCCAAAGCCCTGCTTTTATGCAGACGTCCCCCATTCATTCAGCCTAGCTTGTCAATCAACACATGCTAAGTGGTGAGCGCGAAGGCTCACCACCTGGGCCAATCACTTCAGAGTGCGACCTGAGTTGGCAAGGCAACTCGGTCCAGGGTGTCTAAACCCCCTCCCACACCCCTGAGGTAACCCAGACAGAATTGGCGCCACTTTGGAGGGTCTCTGTCCAGAGGCCCGCCAAAAGTGGAACAAAGGGCTCAACCTTTGGTTTAGGAGTCACAGAGAAAAAACACAGACGCCATTTTACAACCCGAGTTCTGGCAGAAAATACCACTCGATAAACCTATTTAAGATAAGTAGATCGGTGGTACGTTGGAGATTAACGAAAAACAGTATCAATCCTCAACAATGGGACGAATCCCATAGGGTTATGCTCGGGGCCGAACATAACAAGTAGTTTCCACTGCCACCAGCCAAAGCTCGACGAGGGGGGACGGGACAGTGCCCCCTCGAGTAACAGATCCAGGAGTAATCGTATTACCCCTACTAGCACGTCCACAATAAGATGGTTGGTACTAGTTCTGTTAGCAAATTTAGGTCTAGTAAAGCCAATGGTGACTTTACATGCCCGGGGAGACAGTAGTCAGTCCCCGGGTATGGAGTCTATGGTGGGGGGACCTGCTAGGGCGCCCCCGTGTCACGACACGTAGGGTGCAGAGTGACACACATAGAAAACTTATGAGACCCTATGGAGTAAAAGACCCCATAGCCCATCGAACACATTGACAATTCAAAGGAATCACACACATACATGTCCAAGAGTGAGAGGAAAAGGGTCACACTCTTGGCAGGATGGAAAAAACAAACTCCAGAAATCCAGCAAAGCTGCTGGGGGACTCACTAGGTTAGGAAATTCAGCCTAAACAGAGAATTCTCCCTAACGGGAGACATGGGTGGGGGCCTGGTGGTGGGTGCCCCTGCACTGCTGGGGGGTGGGGGTGGTGGGAGACATGGGTGGGGGCCTGGTGGAGGCTGCCCCTGGTGACTGGGGGGGTGGGGGTGGTGGGAGACATGGGTGGGGGCCTGGTGGAGGCTGCCCCTGGTGGCTGGGGGGTGGGGGTGCTGGGAGACATGGGTGGGAGCCTGGTGGTGGGTGCCCCTGCACTGCTGAGGGGTGGGGGTGGTGGGAGACATGGGTGGGGGCCTGGTGGAGGCTGCCACTGTTGACTGGGGGGGTGGGGGTGCTGGGAGACATGAGTGGGGGCCTGGTGGTGGGTGCCCCTGTACTGCTGGTGGGTGGGGGTGGTGGGGAACATGAGTTGGACATGGGTGGGGGCCTGCTGGCAGGTGCCCCACAGTGCTGGGGGTGGGGGTGGTGGGGAACATGAGTTGGACATGGGTGGGGGCCTGCTGGCAGGTGCCCCACAGTGCTGTGGGGTGGGGGTGGTGGGAGACATGGGTGGGGGCCTGGTGGAGGCTGCCCCTGCACTGCTGGGGGGTGGGGGTGGTGGGAGACATGGGTGGGGGCCTGGTGGTGGGTGCCCCTGCACTGCTGGGGGGTGGGGGTGGTGGGGAACATGAGTTGGACATGGGTGGGGGCCTGCTGGCAGGTGCCCCACAGTGCTGGGGGGTGGGGGTGGTGGGGAACATGAGTTGGACATGGGTGGGGGCCTGCTGGCAGGTGCCCCACAGTGCTGGGGGGTGGGGGTGGTGGGGAACATGAGTTGGACATGGGTGGGGGCCTGCTGGCAGGTGCCCCACAGTGCTGGGGGGTGGGGGTGGTGGGGAACATGATTCGGACATGGGTGGGGGCCTGCTGGCAGGTGCCCCACAGTGCTGGGGGGTGGGGGTGGTGGGAGACATGGGTGGGGGCCTGGTGGAGGCTGCCCCTGCACTGCTGGGGGGTGGGGGTGGTGGGAGACATGGGTGGGGGCCTGGTGGAGGCTGCCCCTGGTGGCTGGGGGGTGGGGGTGGTGGGAGACATGGGTGGGGCCTTCTGGCAGGTGCCCCACAGTGCTGGGGGGTGGGGGTGTTGGGGAACATGAGTTGGACATGGGTGGGGGCCTGCTGGCAGGTGCCCCACAGTGCTGGGGGGTGGGGTGGTGGGAGACATGGGTGGGGGCCTGGTGAAGGCTGCCCCTGGGGAGTGGGGGGTGGGGGTGGTGGGAGACATGGGTGGGGGCCTGGTGGAGGCTGCCCCTGGTGGCTGGGGCGTGCGGGTGGTGGGAGACATGGGTGGGGCCTGCTGGCAGGTGCCCCACAGTGCTGGGGGGTGGGGGTGGTGGGGAACATGAGTTGGACATGGGTGGGGGCCTGCTGGCAGGTGCCCCACAGTGCTGGGGGGTGGGGGTGGTGGGAGACATGGGTGGGGGCCTGGTGGAGGCTGCCCCTGCACTGCTGGGGGGTGGGGGTGGTGGGAGACATGGGTGGGGGCCTGGTGGAGGCTGCCCCTGCACTGCTGGGGGGTGGGGGTGGTGGGAGCATGGGTGGGGGCCTGGTGGAGGCTGTCCCTGGTGGCTGGGGGGTGGGGGTGCTGGGAGAAACGGGTGGGGGCCTGGTGGAGGCTGCCCCTGCACTGCTGGGGGTGGGGGTGCTGGGAGACATGGGTGGGGGCCTGGTGGTGGCTGCCCCTGCACTGCTGGGGGGTGGGGGTGGTGGGGAACATGCGTTGGACATGGGTGGGGGCCTGCTGGCAGGAGCCCCACAGTGCTGGGGGGTGGGGGTGGTGGGGAACATGAGTTGGACATGGGTGGGGGCCTGCTGGCAGGTGCCCCACAGTGCTGGGGGGTGGGGGTGGTGGGAGACATGGGTGGGGGCCTGGTGGAGGCTGCCCCTGGTGGCTGGGGGGTGGGGGTGCTGGGAGACATGGGTGGGGGCCTGGTGGAGGCTGCCCCTGCACTGCTGGGGGGTGGGGGTGGTGGGAGACATGGGTGGGGGCCTGGTGGAGGCTGCCCCTGGTGGCTGGGGGGTGGGGGTGCTGGGAGACATGGGTGGGGGCCTGGTGGTGGGTGCCCCTGCACTGCTGGGGTGTGGGGGTGGTGGGGAACATGAGTTGGACATGGGTGGGGGCCTGGTGGTGGGTGCCCCTGGTGGCTGGGGGTGCAGGGGGACATGCGTTGGTGGGCAGGAGTGCAAGTTGACATGTGGGTTGGCTGGTGGGCATGGCCATGGTGGATGGGGTGCCTGCAGGACATGTGCTGGGTAGGCCCCTGTGGTGTGAGCCACCTGCAGGGGCCGTGGAGGGTGTAGAGGGAACACCTGGGAGGACCCACACGTGCAATTCACATGTGCTGCTCCCGGCGCACCCCTGTAATACACGTACCCTGATGAGATCGCGTGTGGAACTTCCCGCGCTCCCCTGGAATACACGTACCCTGCTCAATCGCGTGTGTAACTTCCCGCGCGCCCCCGAAATAAACGTACCCCGCTCAATCGCGTGTGTGACTTCCCGCGCACCCCTGTAATACACGTACCCCGCTCAATCGCGTGTGTGACTTCCCGCGCACCCCCGAAATACACGTACCCCGCTCAATCGCATGTGTAACTTCCCGCGCGCCCCCGAAATAAACGTACCCCGCTCAATCACGTGTGTGACTTCCCGCGCACCCCTGTAATACACGTACCCCGCTCAATCGCGTGTGTGACTTCCCACGCACCCCCGAAATACACGTACCCCGCTCAATCGCGTATGTAATTCCCGCGCGCCCCCGAAATACATGTACCCCTCTCAATCGCGTGTGTAACTTCCCGCGCGCCCCCGAAATACACGTACCCCGCTCGCACAGGCCCAATTGCTGTATGTTGCCACTTTTGTGATGCGCTGGGACTCTACCACCTGCCTTCGTGTGGCGGACGTGTTCCAGCTTGTGCGTGTCTTTGGCTGTGCGTGGCTTTGCCCTATTCGATTCCATGAATACGTGTGGTTCGAGTGCGTGTGGGCGTTCCATCTGCTTCCCTGCAGTACATCCCCAGTTACGCCTTAATTCTCACGCGTTGTTCCTCATTCCGCGCCTTACGCCCCGTGTCCCGCCCACTTTCTGGTGTATGCGCCGAGGTTGTGCGCTTTCACTGTGCGCGTCGCCCACGCCTTTCGGGATGTTGCAGTGACTTGTGCGCCATGCACGGGTTTGGCGCACATCCCGAGGTGTACACGCGCAGGGACTTCCCTGAATCGCACGCGTGCGCGTGTGCCTGTTTTATTCCGCTTGTGCCTGCTTGCGCCTGCTTGCGCCTGCTTGCGCGAAGATTTTCGGCGCACGTTTGTGCCATGAATCGGCCCCAATATATGGTCAAAATTGCTGAAATTGTTATACATTCTTATGGGAGCCGCTTTGGATAGTTGCACACAAACACAAGCAATGATTTAATACCAAGAAACAATTTGAAATCTTAAAATTCAAGTTGGAAGCAATCAAAAGCTGTTTTACAAGTGTAACATTTTCCCAAAACGAAAATTTGTGGCAAACTTTTCACTGCGCGATATTCGTGATAACGGGAGGACTGTATTGATTTGGAATGCGGTTTTAGGTGCGATTGAAAGCTGTGGATGTTTGAGTTTCTAGCCTATAAACTGAGGGAGTTATAGTCATTTTAGTAGAGGTCGTTTTTTCAAGTTAGGCGTAAGAATGGAAAACAGTAAGGTACTTTTAAAATGACAAAAGGGTTTCTTACACTAGAGGATGACTATGAACAAAACGAATACCACACAGGAACACAGTCACTTGATGAGAATGACTGCCTTCGGAGGAAACTCGCCTTCTTCAGATGAGAAAAGATAAGCGCAAAGATAGTTTTAACAGTACTAGTTGTAGAGGAAGGATAGGCTGGTTTGGATAGAGAATTCAGACAATTAAAAAATACTCCTAACAATACAGGTTCTGAATACAAGATACAATGGGTTTAAGATAGGGATTAGACTATGCAAAATACATATGGTAGAGATACAATTCTCCTATTTATACTTACAAAGAGTTTTTAAATGGAACCGCCGGTTCTGGTCAGGGAATGGGATCCGGTTTGGGGCAGACGGCTGGGCACATCGGACTGGGCAGGATCAGCAAGGCGCTCTGGTCACAGCAAAGCACAGGACTGGACTGGTTCTGCAAGGAATTCTGGTCCCAGCACGGCACAGGACTGGACTGGATCTGCCCTTCTTGTTTATGATGATATTTATTTTCACTAGGCAAGCAGTACCGCACAGCCCGGCTGTATTATGATGCTTCTCCTTAGGTTTGTGGGGTTCTGTTCTGGAATTGGAGGCCTAGCTGAAAATGGTTCAGCTATGCAATGGGTTTCTGCTTTGCCAGGTTTCTGGAGTCTGGAGCAAGGAAGATGTAAAGTTCAGCAGCAGGGTGCACTGTCAGTATCAGGATAGTGATTGAATCTGTCTGTCCTTTTGAGTGGTGAGCTGTCTCTATTTATGCTATGATAAAGGGGTGTGTGGGCTGGTTTATCCTAAGCTTGCCATTTTGGCAGGTGATTGGATCAGAGTCTACTCTCTGCCTTGATAGGAGGAGAGAAACAGAGTGTCACCTTTATGGTCTGATTTTATCAGGCTGATAATGCACCCCTAGCCCCTGGAACACAAAATCTACTTTTGGCACAATACATATTTACATGTGCAACCTCTATCACAATCATATATATGGATTACATAGTTTACATAGCAGCTACTCCTCAAAACCCCGTAGCTGTGGGATCTTGTCTCTGCTTTTCACAGAATTTTGCCCTTTTCACTAGGAACACAGTGTCCAATTCTTAAACAAATTTCTACAAGTGTGCGTGTTTAACATGGGCATGAGTGTATAAAGTTTCATAATTCTAGTGGAAATACATTTTGTGTAAAATCACATTTCTTGCTATTCCTTTCCAGAACATGTCACACGATTTTGCCGCCTCTTAAAACGTGCAGCCAGAAATTAAATGAACAACTTTGTTATTTTTATATTTTTCACAATTTTGACTGGCAAGTTATAAGTCTTTAAAAAAATGTTCTTTGTTAATGTTTAGCCACAGATGCTTATTTGGGTCCACCTCTTTTTGTCTCCCTGCAGTCCAGGAGCAGTCTCCTCCCTGTTTGCTCCTGGCAGAGGCCATTTACAACTGTCTTCACAATTCTCATTTCCTTAGCTGCAGTTGGTCATTTTTCTTCTTGCCTCTGTAGACCAGATTCTTTCCCAACCTAGCAATTAATGCTTCTGTGTGATTTCCTGCTGGGGGGAAAGACCTTCCTTCTGTGAGAAAACCTGTTATTCCAGTTTGGTAGCTTCAGCCAGGCTTAGTTTAATTGTTAATTCTGTTGAATTGCTCCTTAGCATAAAACAAACTTGTTGTATCAAATCACAGCTAAAATTCTCATTCAAGATTTTAAACCATGGGATCAAAACAATTACAATATGGGTTACTATCAGTAACGGGCCTCTTAGAATGCAAACATTTGATTTAAAGTTTATACATGGTAAAGTTTAATCAGGCAGGCGCCTGTCAGCTGTCATCACAGCCGCTCTCTGCTGCACAGAGACTTTTGACAAACCCACAGACAGGCCACTTTTGATGTGGAAATCCTGTTATGCTTTCAGCTTTTCAGGACCTTGTAAGTTCACAATGATTTCTTAAACTAAGTGAATTGTAGCATCCAACAAGAATTTTGGATATTTGAAAGTGTTCTTTACTGACATTCTGAAGTTTCAGCAACAAAGAAAAAGGGATTTAAAGCAAGATTTTGGGTTTCATTTAGCAAAGCACTTCTTTTTCCTTCTGTACTCCATTTTCAATTGTTGTGGAGCGCAGTGACAAATTTCAGGAGTGAGAGCTCTGTTCTACTGCTGACAACATGCGTGGCAGATTGGGCAGCCATCTTTTTGTGCGTTGCAAAGCGCGACTTTCAGAGGTTTTGGCGCGCACAAGGGTTTTGCGGCCATTTTGCTATTTCTGTCACCATCATAACACAGTGATGAAGCATAGCAGAGCAAAAGTGGGTCAATACATCCCACGGTAACTAACATTCAAAACCATCACAGGAAAGGTACCACCATCTATCTGTGACTGCCACCCCCAGATCTCAAATCTGCTACCTTCAAGCACCAACCACAATGTACAACATCCACAACCATCTCGGCATATTCACTTCTCACCTCGTCTGCCACACAGGGTCTCAGGCCTGCCACACCCCAGCACATTCACAAGAATGTTCTCAACCCACACACAATAACCATATCATTACATGGCAACTAGGACATTCACAACCATCTAAGAAAATCCAAACACAACCAAACTTACCACCAAACTGACCTCACACTGGCATCCTATCACACACCCAAAGTTCTCAATCTGCTAACAATCACGACAGAGGGTATCTCTACCATACCACTTGCACTGAGCACACACAAAAGCAATGAAAAGAAAAAAAAACACAAATAGCAGAAAAACACAACTGCACCGCAAAAGAAACAGTCAGTCTTAAGAAACATGCACATATATGGGTTCATCACTCCCACACTTGTGCATAGATGTTAAAAGCAATAGTAGCTTGCTATTTGTAGGCCACACTTTTAACGTGCATAAAAAAAACTTAAAGATTGTATCCTCAATACTGAAACTATATAACGCTCAGATGCTCCAAGACACCCATTGCTTACTGCATCACATTGTATTATAACTGTATAATGTTTGTATGGTGAAGGATACCCATTGCATACTGCATCACATTGAATTATAACTGTATAATGCTGAGACGCTCTACGACAGCCATTGCATACTGCATAACATACACACCATAACTCTATAATGCTCAGATGCATCAAGACACCCATTGCAACCCACATCAAATACAGACCATAAGTGTATAGCGCTAGGATGCTCTGAGAGAGCCTTTGTATACTGTATAACATATGCACATTATATTTTTCAATGGCAAGCAACTCACTTACTTTGCTCTTTCCTAAAGCATATATTTTATAATGTACATGTTTTCAAAATTCGTTGAAGAATACATGTGGGGTGGGGACAAGGTCAGAGTAGACCTCATCTGCAAAATGCAATGCATATTCTCTGCCAGCAGTGTTAATCAGACACTGCTCGCAGAGGAACACACGAATGTAATCCAACATTATCTCCAAATAGATGTTAAATATTTAAAAATACATTTTCCAGTTGCAAAATACTTGTTCCTCAACTGGCATTCTACCTTTAACGCACAAACCACTGCCCCACACAATCACTGCAAAACTCACTAAATGAACAAACCTCAGTTAAATATACATCAGCAAAACATTCTGCACTGGCATTTTAATTCCTTCCATGAGCATCTGCATTTCCTATTACAACTTATTAGGCACACATTTTCAATAAAAAATTAGTACCGCTGAAGAAGCTCATTAGACTCGACTAGGGAGATTGTCTTGCGGTTAAGCTAAACACTTGTTGGCAGGTCTTCACTTTCAATATTTGGAGTTTTTTTATTTGCACTGAGGAATTGAAAAATACTCAATAAAGATAATAGACACCTCGAAACACATTGTGTATAGGCGCATTATAAATACCTAATAAATACACTTTTTAATGATACTTAAAGTTTGGATTTGAGGTTATTGTGAAAATGTAACACAAGCTGTAAGAAGCAAAAACAAACAGGACTATGAAATGGGCACAATATACACCTTTGCAAAAAAGTATAATGAAGGAAGATTTAGGAGTGTGACAACAAACCAGGTTAATGGAAATCAGGGAGAACAATCATCAATAGATGGAAGCTCATCAGCTGAGACATCTGACAGTGATACATCAGATGCCCCCGTAAGATTCCATTTTTTATAAGAAATGCAGCTTCTACATCTAGAAGAAAAGAATTCAAAAGGAGGGGGTTGGAAAGGAAGAAGGGGGACAAGAGGAGCAGGGCAAAATTACACAAAACCTGGAGGGGGAGGAGGAGCACAGAATCAATCAGGGGATACTACCCCACAGATGTGGATGACTCGCTCTGGCAAGGCAAAGAATACAAACAAATGAATATGGAGCTGCAGGTGGAGAACTTATCACAACGACAATTAACACCATATGAAAGCAATGTGCTATCTAAAGGTTTACATTTTTGCCCGAATGCGAGATATGATTATGCACAGACAAGGATAGACTTACATCCATTCATAAGAAAAATGTAGTATGCCAATCAGACTGGGGAAGAATGGAGGAAGCAGAACAAAGAGAAACCCTCTGAACTTACCATTGAGGATTTGCCACCAGAGTTATCCTTGCATGGCCTAGAGATCTCTGATGGAGATGGCAGGGACACAAGTAGTGATGACATCGAATGGAGGTGTGGAGACCTGGGTACCATAGGGATCATTACTGCACTGATGGAAGAAAGTGGATTTAAGCCGAAATCTAAATTCCACACGATGATAGCCAATAATGCCCACATAGAAGTATTTGTGGACCTGGTGGTTTATGACCTTAACAAATTAGATGAAAAGGAATTTGTGGGAAAATCATATCTGAATATGAAACAATGGGAAGCTATAAACACACTAAGACATTATGACACTATTGTCATAAAACCCTCACATAAGGGAGGAAATGTGGTATTAATGGACATGTCAAGCTATATGGAAGGGGCAATGAGATAAAGGAACCAGCTGAATTATTACCAAAGATTAGAAAATAACCCAACACAAGAATATTAGGTGATATTTCAGAAAATGACAAGGGATGGCTGGAAAATGGGCTACTAGAATGGGAGAAAAGAGAATATTTACAGGTTAAACATCCATTGACCCCTACAATCTACTGTGTACCTAAAGTGCATACACAATTACAGAAGCCTCCGGGGAGACCAATCATCTCAGCTATTTGATCACACTTGGAAAAAACATCTAGGCAGACAAGTATTTGTTTCCATTTCTATCGACATTACCCTCTTATATTGGAGACACAATAGATGTTCTTAGTAAGATACAAGAAATACCATGGAAAGATGCATACTTATTGGCAACACTAGATGTGGTCTCACTGTATACCAGCATCGAATACAGAAGGGGAATTGAAACAGTACAACAATTTCTGTTCACTAAATCTGCGAGTTATAGAGATCACTCAATGATGGTATTAGACATGCAAAAATTCTGCTTGGAACATAATGTCTAATCGTGTGGTACATCATGGGCACAACCTTTGCACCTTCATATGCGAACCTGTGTATATTAGAGTATGGTAAAAATAAATATGGCACACAAAAGATATACAGAAATATACAGAGAAAATACAGCTTTGTCCTTGGTACATAGATAACCTTTTTATTATCTGGGAAGGAACTGCCAAGGAGTTTTCAGAGTTTGGATCAATAATGAATAACAATACGAACCTTAGGTTTGCAGTAAATCATCATCAGGTGGCAAATATTGTATATTTAGACACAAACATCAAAATCGTGGATGGGAAGATTAAAAGTGAGATACACAGAAAAGAAACGAGTATGAATAATGTATTATATGCAGAAAGTGGCCATCTCAAAAAACTGATAATGGGGAGTTCCTTTGAATTAAGGGCAACTGTTCAGAAAAGCACGAATATATAGAATCCTCAAGGGAAGCCGCCTACAGGTTTAAAGAAAGGAAATACTCGAACAAAGTAATTGAAGAAGCATGTGAGAAATCTAAAAGCCTTAAAAGAGAAGATCTGCTAAACATCAAGGACAAGGAACATGCCAAAGAAAAAGAAGAGAAGAAAGATACGCTACACTTTATAACAATATATAACCAACAGTCTGGTGCAATTTGGAAAATCCTTGACAAACCTTGGAGAGTCTTTAAACAAGATAAGGACATGAGGGACCAGATAGAAACTAGGGCAATGATAACCTATAGGAATAAGAAATAAGAAATGACAATAAGACATGTGTTTGTGCCAAGCTTCCAAACATCCAAAAATAATAAGATAAACTGCCTAACTGCGAAGAAACCAGGATTCTCACAATGCCAGAAAGAAACCAGGATTCTCACAATGCCAGAAGTGTAAGGCATGCAAACATGGACTGAACACCACAGAATACCAACACCCTAGAACAGGGAAAACTATTAAGATCAAAGAGCACCTGACATGTGGCAACACACATGTAATTTATGCCATCATGGGTGGGTGCAGGAAATGGTATATAGGAATCAGAAAACTTGTGGCTAAACTGAGAATACTACAACACATTCAAGCAATCAAAAATAAAGTACCCCCTTGCGAACTATTTTTATGAAATACATGAGAGCTGTGTAGAAACATTACAATATTTTATTATCCACCAGATACTACTACATCCAAGAGGGGGTGATTGAGAATTACAACTAATCAAAAAAGAATCAAGGTATATTGTGCACATCTAAAGCCCTTGCCGGACAAGGCCATGGTGTTGAGTGAGGACGGTGTGCAGGAGATGGTGCCCGATTACACGTAGCATGCAACGCTATGCCCACGCTTCCGAGCCTTTAAGAACCGAGGATTGGACCCTCTGCAGCAAAGCCCTCGCAAGACAAGGCTGCGCTGTTGAGCGATGCATGTGTTTGGCAGCAGTGGGGTAGCGGCGCAGATTGTGAGTGTGGATGACTTCACCCTCCTTTCTGCATTGGCAAAGGTAGAAGGTGCAGGGAGCTTTAGCACTGCTACACTCCATGTACCCCCTGACCTTCAGCCCCTCTCCCCTGCACACATGTTCCCCCTGCAACTGGTCCTTGCACCACCCACCATGGGCTAATGTCTCCCCTGCCTACGTGTGCTACCCTGCAACTTACGCTGCATGCGCTATCTTGCAACTTAGGCTGTGTGTGCTCCTCTGCAATTTAGGCCACGTGTGCTCCCTCGCAACTTAAGCCGTGTGAGCTCCCTTGCAACTTAGGCTGCATGCACTCCCTTGCAACTTGGCTGTGTGCGCTCCCTGCCACTCAAGCCATGTGTGCTCCCTCGCATCAGGCCACACCACAACTTAAGCCACGTGTACTGTACTTTGACACTGCCACTGTTTTTTCTCTACTGTATTGATATTGTGTTGTGCTCTGTGGTTTTGGCATTACATTGCAGTGCCTGCATTCTTTATTTCTAGGTTCCTTGTTGTGTATTTTGCGTTGCTGCTAGTTCTGTATTGCATCACATATTTTAGGTTTGTTGTTCTGCATTGTGCTCCACTCCCTGTTGTGTTCCCCATTGGGCCTCTCTCCTGTCTGCCCCCAGCGCTACCCCTCCCATTGCTTGGGCTCCCTTCTTCCTCCCCCCCTCTTTTAACCCACACCATCTATGGTGCTATCTGTCTCATCTATCTTCTCTATCTGGTATTCTATCGACTATCCAATCCATCTCACTAGGTCTGGCAAGAAGAAGCTCAAACTGGACATCCTAGTCTCCAACCCAGGACTCCCTATTTCTGATACTTACATCACTGCTTCCTCCAGACAGACCCTTACCGACATCCTCTTTGTCGTTTCCTCTCCAAGCCTATGGACCCCCCCATAAGGTCTCTGTTCTCTCTTTTTTCCTCTTCTCCCATTAATGGTGGCACACGGTGGGAGGCCCGCTACTTAAATGGCACTTTCTTGATTCAGGGCCCTCAGGCTAATCTCCTCCTTTTTGATAGACGGTTCCTGTGCCTTATCAACTTCCTTTCTTCTCCTGCTATCTCTACTTACACCTCCCTGGATCATCTGCCACTGTTATGTTCACCTGGTATCCATGGGGACGCCGTATGCCCTGGTGCCGGATTCCCCCCGGATGTGCTCAATTCGGGTTGATGTCTTCTATGGCAGGTGGGCCTGAAAACACAGGAGGACTGGACTTAGGCACAGATTTCGTTTCCTCCCAACAGCCCCTTGGACTCGACCTGATGGCCCCCTCCTCACCTTGTTATGATGTCTGGCGTGCTCTCCGTCCTGCTTTCTGCACAGGGGCGTGTAGTTTTCTGCGGGTTGAAGCGACCAGGTTAACTTCACTGGTGTCAACCCATTCAAGTGTCTTTAAGGAGGTAAGTTCGATTATAGCAGTCTCTGAAGACCTTTGCTTTTTTTTCGTGCTATTAATGTCTTTCCCCTGATTGTTTCCCCCTTAGGTGTGCAGAAGTTCGCTGGGTGTGCTGCTTGGGTCAGGCTCCCGCCGCGATTTATGGACGCGGAGCGTATGAAGAAAGGTAGGTTCAGTGCAAAGAGCGGTGCGCTAATGTCTTTTTGGGCTAACCTGTATTCTTTATTCCTTTTCAGGTCACAATGGTCTTTCTGGGCGTGCAGTGATTTCCGGAGCGGAACCGGCCAAGATATGGCCAGCCAGGTGAGGAGGCTATGGTTACTGCTGTGATTGCTGTGAGTAACCTGTTTAACGTTGTCCCTTTTTCTCTCTCCCCTCTAGGTGCTTCATTCTGGTGCGTGCATGATGTCCTGAAGATGCTGCCAACGGGATGGAAGACCGCGAGCAGCCGGGATCGAAGGATGGAAAGCTGCAGGTAAAATGGGACTGTTAATGATGTTCTTTTGTCTCCTCTGCAGGTCCGCAATTCCAGGAACGCCAGGTGCTGGTCTCTGAACACGATGAGCATCACGCTGCTGGCTGCAGAATAACGAGAAACACGTTCTTTATATTGGGTGTGGTTTATATAGCCTTCCGCTGTAAAGTAGTCCAGGTAAAGTAGTCCGGGCTACCACACCCTAAAACACTGCACTGCACAGTCTGGTTCTCAGGGACTAGACTGTGTGGGTGTCTCCCTGTTGGCTGCAGGCTTCCACACAAAAAGTAGTCACTTCAAGTCCCATTCCAAATATGAGCCTGGCGCCAAAGGCGCCAGGACTGACTCCAGGAGAGTCCCTGGTGATAATGTAAAGCCCTTGGGGCCCCAAATCCGAGTCCTAACCCTACCTGGCATGTGACCATGACAGTGGGGTTCTGGGTCACGGGTCGTGACAGCCACCTCCTTCCTCTGCCACCACTCATGCACACTCTGCTGCTTCTTTGGCCACACTGTTGCCTGCTTCCTCTGTCTCCTCTCTGGCACTCCCTTCTTCCTCTCTAGCCACCCTGCCATCTCTTCCCTACTCCTCTTCCCATCCTCAGGCATCTCCAACACTTCTGCAGGGCGCACCTTTGGCCTGTACCCTTCCACGCAGGTCCTTCGAAGGTGGCAACCTGTTCCACATCACTAATCTCAACTCTCGTTCCACAGTCAAACATTGCTATGACATCTGCTGTCTCCTGGAAGAACTTAATTTGGATGCACTCGGTCTCACTGAGACTTGGTTCATGGCCATTTCTGTCACAAGTGTTTACACTCTCCTTCCCAATGGCTGCAAGATCCTCTCAGAACCCTGAAACAACCATCCTGGCAGGAGTATAGCCTTGATGTTCCCAGATTGGAACCCTACTTCTGTCACTTCAATGCAGGACTATTCCTCCTTTGAATGCCTGGTCTACAGGCTCTCTATCTCCCGTGCCCTCTCTCCCACTGTGGCCGCTATCTATAGGCTGCCTTGCCAGGTCACCCTCTTCCTCTCTGTGTGGGCTGACCTCTCCTCCTCCCTCCTTGTCTATACCTCTCAACTTCTCCTCCTCGGAGACCTGAACATGCACCTGGATGCTACTAGCCCCTCTTTGGGGCTCTTTCGCAACCTCTGTGACTCTCTCTCTCTATTCTTCACTCTGGCCTTACTTACTCTGCAGGGTATACCCTGTATGTTCTGAACTCTTCAGACCTCCCCCTCTCTAACCCTCTCACTACTCCTCTCCCTTGGAGCGACCACTTTCTCCTTTCCTCCCACCTCTCTCTCTCTCTACCCCTCAGGTCAAGCTGACCCCAGCATTGCCAGCTACCTTCTCGGTCATCTGGCCCATGAGGCGTGTGTCAGTTGAGGCTTTTGCTGCTGCTTTCTCTCCTCCTCCTACACCTTTGGCTGACTTACACTCTGACACCGTCCTCTCAACCCTTCATCTCTCTATCTCTAAGACGCTTGATGTCCTTGCACCTGTCATGTGGATCCGCTTGAAGCCAACATCCCAGTGCAATTCTTGGTACAATTCTGACCTTGCCACCCTTAAGCGCAAGTGTAGGGCGGCTGAGAGGAAGTGGAGGGCATCAGGCGTACCCTCTGACAAACTGGTCTGCTGCCTGCTCCAAAGACAGTACAGATTCTCTGTCCTCTCCAAGTAGAGAAACTAAATCTAAGCCCGGGTCTCTGCGGCATCTAAAAACTCAGCTGAACCTTTCAGAATCTGCAAGGAGCAGGCCAATCCTGTTGCAGTCTCTAACTCCCCTGTTCCCTCCCAGACCCTTTGCATGGCCCTGGATTCTCATTTCAACACTAAAGCTCATGACATCCTGTCCACTCTCTCTACACCAACCTCCTCTTCCTCCTCCTCTACCACCCCTGGGCCATCTTTGGCCATTTCTCCTCCTTTACCCTGTTCACCCGTGATGATGTTTCTGGACAAGTCTGATCTATGAAAGTCTCATCATAGCAGCTTCTTCCCTGCTCCTTTTAATGAAATAGTATACTGTGAATATTTCAAAATGTGAGAAGTGACATGCACTATGCACTTTATGGTGAGATCATTGAAAGCACTATGCCCTTTTTTCAATATTGCAATGAGCACATAAAACAAAATAAAGAGACAATGCGGGTCAAAAGGCATCACTCCAGTATAGAAGGCTACCATAAAACATGTATAAAATGTGACATAAGGCAATATGCTTCTTAATGAAATCGGTCAATACATCTGGATGTAGAATTAATAGATTCATTATTTCTCCAAAATAAATATGGGAATGTGCAGCAATAACCACTTAAGAAACTAACACAGATAACAATAAAATAATTTACAGATAAAGAGGTCATTAAAAATACTATGCACTTTATTAGTAACATATTGTAATAACAATAAGTAAAAGAAAGCAAAGGAATGTGAATGTATATAGTGTATATATTGCGAAAATGGAGGAGATAACTATTATGGAATACAAAAGAGTGAGACTCACACAATGTCGTACTATAAAATAAAGCAATCAACAAACTGAAGATGTCTGAAATGTTAAAAGATGGCTGCCCGGAATGGTCAAAGTTATGAATGGTAACACCTGAGGTGGTGAAACAAACGAGGGACTAGGAAAGTCTGTACTTATAGCAAAAGAGCACAGTGAAAAGGTTCACTCAGATGAAGCCAGTGAGAGGGTGAATGCATCAGTTTTTCCTTTTTAATGCTTTTGATCATCATATAGTGAATTAAATATTTTTTTTGAAAACCAAAGGCATCCTGTGTCACTTCTGGAATACTGCCGTAGGAGTTAGCGTAAGGAGTATGGTCCCGTGGAATCGGGGGACCCAGAAATGTGTGTGTATATATTACACAGCATGCGGTAGCGGGCGTGTAGTTATGGTTAAGTTGCTCAACTCATAGTAAGAGCGCTTTTTGGGCGCCTTATAACTTTGCTCCCTCTGGACGAATCCTTACCAAATGCAAAAGAAGTATATGGCCTGCTCTGAATTTCTTTCTGTAAGTTTGGTGAAGTTTCGTCAAGGGGGGGAGTTTTAGGGGGGTCCCAAGCACTGATTTTTCCATAGACCCAATGGAAAATTATTTTGCTCACGCCTACAGCCCAAACCACTGTGGTCGTTGTGGCACACCCCTAGACTCTGCCCCCAAGTCTCTGCCCACTGGTTGCAAGTACTGTACTAGTATGTGTACAGAATTGGACAGGGCCTCAGACAGCTGGCTTCTGTGTGTGGGTTGTGGCCACTGGGCAGATTCTTGGGAGCATGGGTGTATTATGCTGTGGTGGTTGTGCCAGCTACTAGACTCTTGGGTGCAGGGCCAGAGGCTAGAGGCCATGCACCCAAGTGTCTGCCCACTGGCTGCAAGTACTGTAATAGTGTATGTACAGAAGTGGACAGGGCATGTGGCAGCTGCCTTATTGGACTTCCCCAAGATTATTTGGTGTATGAGAGACTGGGCACTGAGTGCAAGAATTGCAATTGTATGTGTACAAAAGAGGACAGGGCCTCAGGCACCAAGGCAGTTCGCGGGTTGGTCCTCGGGCGACCACATTGTCTGGTGACATCGGGCAGGCTTCATTAGGGTAGGAGAGTGGACTGTAGATGATATGAGGATGTTTGTATAGGCTCTATTATGATGTGGTGGTTGTGTCAAGCCCCCTAGGAAGTGGAAACGACATCTGGTGGCTGCCTTATGTGTGTGGTCTTTGGCCACTGGCCAAAGTCTTGGCTACATGGCTGTATTATGCTGTGGTGGTTGTGGCCAGCCACCCAAGAGTCTGCCCGCTGGTTGCAAGTACTGCAATGGTATGTGTACAGAAGAGGACAGGCCATCTGGCAGCTGCCTTACTGGACTGCCCTGAGATTCTTGGGTGCATTAGAGTCTGCCCATTGTGTGCAAGCACTGCAATAGTATGTGTACAGAAGTTGATAGGGCCTCGGGCACCTGGATTGTGTGTGTGGGTTGAGGGCACTGGACAGATTCTTGGGTGCATTGGTGCATTATGCTGCGATGGTTGTGGCCTGCACCTATTGTCTTGGGTGCATGGCTGCATTATGATGTGATGCTTGTGGGCTGCTCCTAGACCTTTGGGTGCATGACAGTCTGCCTACTGGTTGCAAGAAGAGTACTTGTATGTGTCCAGAAGTGGATAGGGACTCGGGTGTCTGGATTATGTGTGGGTTGTGGCCTCTGGATAGATTTTTGGGTGCAAGGCCGTATTATACTGCAGTGGTTGTGGCCATGCCCTAGACTTTTGGGTGCATGGCTGGACGCCGTAGGCCATGCACCCAAGAGTCTAGGGGCTGGCCACAACCACTGCAACATAATACAGCCATGCACTGAAGAATATGCACACTGGCATAAGCATTGCACACACATGTGTATAGAAATGCAATTTGCCCATTACAAAGAAGCATGACACCAATAAGTGTATACTCACTGTACATATTGTTGAGGTACTGTATACCTTTATAGAACACAGTGCAAGAATACCATTGAAGTGGAAATAGCACATTTGAATATTGTGATACAGCAGGCACACATTTTCTTTGTTGCATATGGAAATGAAGGAGACATTTGTGTTTCATTGTCTGTGATAAAAAAGGAGAAACATAACAATTTAGGGAAGGTACTTCATAATGTTGAATTGTGCACAATTTCAGACATTCATGTACTGTGTGGACCCTCATAATTAGTACATTACAAGTACTATGCTTCAAACAAGTGTACTGTGCAATGTGCTCAGTTCTTGTGTTTGGTTGCATAATCATTGGGTCTGAGGGGAAAGAAATCCATGCAGGATTTAAAAAGAAAAACTTTTCCATTAATTTTATGTTACGTGGCACACTATGTTTTATTGAAGTGTGTAGTACTTACAGGAATGTTTGAGGTGCACATATATGTGGTCTTGCTGTTATAAGCACTGTTGCAGTAGGAGGAATTGAAAAGGTGTTATGTGTTTTGATTTTCAGAAGTGGTGTTGCTATGGTTGCAGTTAGATACCAGTTGGCGTATTCTAACTGTATATCTGTTTCCTCTTTTTAACAGTTTCCCTTTATGCAGTTCGATTGCTGTTGGTGTTTTCTAAGTACTGTGCTATTGTCAACTAATATTGCGGTATTGTGGGGGCAGTTAGATACCTGTTTGTGTATTCTAACTGTTGGTAGTTTGACATTTCTTGAAGGTATGTTTTGTAGCAGTTTGATTGTGAAGGTCAATTTTAGCAGTTTGACCGCTGGAAGTAACATTGTAGTACTGTGGATGTACTGAGATACCAGTATGTGTATTCTGGCTGTTGATACTTAATAAGTCTTGAAGGGCTTCCTCAGGAGAACTTTCATTTTTGCTGGTGGATTTTAAATTTTGTAATAATGGGAAGTAATATTGCAGTATTATGGTTGCAGTTAGATACCAGTTGGCATATTCTAATTGTTTACAGTTTCACAGTTGTGCAGGGTATGTTTTCAAGCATCTTCATTCTAGTTGGAAGATTTCAATTTTCTACAATTGCCAAGTGCCATTGCAGTACTATGGGTGCAGTTAGATGCAGTTGCGTATTTATTGCAGTGGTATGGGCATAGTAAAACAGCTGTTGGCTTATTCTAACAGTTGGTAGTTTTACAGATGAGTGAGGACAGTTTGTACATACTCATACTCAGTACTTCTCTTTTTAAATACTATAGGTGAAAAAATGCTAGTGTGTGTTTTCCACATTTATTGTGTCTGTGCCTATAATCATTGGGGAAAAAACTGTATAGCAGCGCAAGTAATGTACTCATGGGCCAGTTGGTGTATTCTAAGTTGTTACAGTTTCACAGGGCAGAAGGTTATTTTTCTTTTGCAGTTACATACCTGTTGGTGGCTATTGGGAGTAGGCTATGCTAGATTTAAGGTCAGTGAGTAAATTTAGGTTTCAGGAATATTAAGTAGGCACTTGCAAAATTTGCTGGTAATCTCTGCTTCAGAGTAATGGAAGTATAATTGCATTCAAACCACCCACATTTCTTTGTAATGTATGCAGTATAGTGACCTGCACTGGTTGTGGCACCCGTGTGGTAGATTATGCCTAATGCTGTGAAGGTTTTCTTGCCAAGCAATACTTGCCTGTGTGTGAAGCTAGTAAGTTTGCAGTTGTTTTTGGTACCATCTGTGTTGTATCATCAAAGCACTACTATTATGTATTGGCTATGTTAGTTTATCTGTCAGGTGGAATGATTGTCTGAATTGCAAGTAGTACATATATGCCATGATTTGTATTTTGCACCAACTGCTGAAATGGAATAGATTCACTGTTAGGTATAGATAAATACACAAAGCTCTCATTAGGGACTTGTTCCTGTGCTACATGGCTGCAGAGAGTGCATGTATGTTTCCACATGTATGAAATCTGGAAGATGTATTGGTATGTTTTTGCTTTCCAGCACTTGCAGTATGTACATTAGACATTTTTGTGGATCTTGTGTGTTTATGGTGAATCTCACCATTCCGTCACAGTAGTCCAATTCCTGCCTAATTCCTGAGACACTGTATGTGTTGTCAGGATTGTTTGTGCATTTCTATGAAGGAGTAGCATTTGCAAACACAACTGGTCTGTGCCGTTCAAGTAAATATTTTGAACAATTGGTGACAATTGCAATAGAACATTGATTGCTACATTTGCATAGCAATTTATACCATTTGTGTTGGAAAATTTGAATGGACCAGACAGTTCTGTGTCTGAGTCATTTCATGGAACTCCACTTGATTTTTTTGAAGAGATACTTCTCTTTGTTTGTGCAGTTGGATATGCATTTGCCTTTTCACTACATCCTTCTGTGGTTGTGGTAATTGATGGAGTAGCAACTGCTTTCAATTTCTTTAGTGGTGCTGTTCGGAGATCTCTTATAAGTTGTGTTTGCATTACTTTTCTTTTACCAAGTTTTCCTTTTTGAGGAACAGTTTACATTTTGAGACAGGGTGTGTAGAGTGCACATAGTTTGTTGTACTCTACGATGCAAGGAATGTCAGTCTGGACTTTGTATCAACATTGACTAGAAATAGTCCTTCAAGTGTACGTAGGCTTGACAGTGCTACGTAACTCATGCCTCCTTTAAAGACTGTGCTGCCAATGCCAATCAATGGATGATCTAGGGTTAGACCTTGTGATTTATGAATAGTGACTGAATATGCATACATGCATTTCTTTGAAAAGAAGGAATCGGGCTGTTGAGCATCCTATCATTTTAACTTCAGAAAGCTTGTCAAAGTGGATGTTGGCAAACTGAATGTTGTTGTTCAAATGGGTCTGTCTGGAAGCAAACAACTGTACCAAGTGCTCCATTAACTAAACCATGCTCCATGTCAAGGTTACGCTTTAGCATTACTCCACAGTTTAAACACAATGTTAACATTTTCTCCAAACAAGCTGTGTTGGAGATGGAGTTTTCTAAGCTATGTAGTCGTGCTCTGGCATGTTGACACATAGGCACTGTCATTGTGTGCATGTCCAGTTTGTCTGTGGAGTTAATTTGCACTATTGATTGCAATGCCTTTTTCAACATTGTTTCATTGAATTGTGCACAGCTTGCTAGGGTTGGCATTAAGGACATTCATTTTACATTTGTGTGTGCTAATTGTTCCATGACATCAGTAGCAGATGTGTTATGCCCATATAGCTCATGGATGAGTCTGCTATTTAAGATAGAATGTGCACACCAATACAAATGCTTTTCAAAATGTTAGCATAGATGAGGTCTGCAGACTGACGCATGTTTTGAGTTAGTTCTCTGTATTGAAAATGTTGCCAGAGATGTATATTTCCTATGCTGCCAGGTGTGTTACGGCACAGTTTGTGGCCTAAGGTTTTAAAAATACGTTCACCTTTTACTGGTGTTAATTGAAGATCTCTGAAAACAATAACGTGTTTTCCTCCAAAGAGTGCTTCATAGTTCGTTTTAAGGAACTCTTGCAATCTGAGGTGGATCAAAGACAACTTTAGGTTGCAGACCATGCTCACCTCAATTATTGTTTCAGAATTCTGCATAGCTCCATAGTAGCTTCTGCTGAAAGTTTGTAGTACTCTAATTTGTTTTTGTGTTCTACTGGAAGAGTAGCAATTGGTGTAAAGTAACACCACCTATGTTGTAGGCAGCTAAATCTGTGGGGGCAGTTACAACAGCTGAAAGCTTGCTGTTTGTAAATTTTTGGAGGAACTTGCTGATGATTTTTATTAAGAATGTTTTGCCTGAACCTGCTTCACCACATACATACAGGGGTACAGGTTCATAGTTTTGACAGGTAGACGTTTTATTTTCGTGCTGCCCACCATGTTAAGTAACTGTAGCTACTTCCAGGAAAATGATACGCTGTTCATCATTCAGTTGTGAATTCAGTAGAGCAACATTTTCTTCAGATTCCTCATACTGACACATGGCGTTTTCTACTTCAGTCATGGGTCATTTTGCCTTATTTGCTATGAGTGGCTCTCTAAGTGCTTCTTGACTTCCTGTAAGAGATGGTTGACTGCTCTTGGGAGTGTCTACATTTAGTTGTGTTTGAAGTTCTTCCTCTTGCTGGCGTTCATTGTCCAACATGTTTTTGTACTGCTTGAAATTTATATCTGTTATAGTGCTTGCACTTGTATTGAAAGCATCTTCATAGGAGGCATGGGTGTCCAATAAATCTTCTTCTTTTCTCCATGGTTTAAAAAGTTGCAGTAGGGACATGTATTAAAGTTCTCTATGTTGCAGAGTTATAAATGATAGCTTCATATGATTAATCAAGCTGTGTTTGGTCAATCTAACCAGGCTGTCCTCATAACCTTTGACTATGTACTTACCTTTTTTCTCATCTGGTTTAATATTATTTTTGTTTGAGACATTTTGGGCTATGTGGTAAAGACACATGGTTTCCAAAGCAGTACTCTTGTTTGGCTAGTATGTGTCCAATAAATAGTTTTTCAAAATGTCCTGGCTGTTGGGGTCATTTTTGGCTATTGTTCCTATGTCTTGGTACAATTTGAGAACTCTTTTTCTGGATGCAGCAGGATCAAGGCTTAGCCAGACTATGGGCCTCATTATGGGTCTGGCGTTAACTGTGCCGGTTAAAATCGGCCGGATTCCCACCGGTCCCGTAATGAATTACCGGCACCTGACTTCCCAGTAACAACAGGGTATTCTGACCCCGGCGGCCAGGAAGTCAGGCGCCGGTAATATTGTGAGTCCCCATTCCCATGGAGTCCCATAGTCCATGGGCAGGCACTGTTCTGCCCACCAGGTCTGACCCTACACGGGCAGAGTTGTAGTGTGCCAGTTGGGAAACAACAATGCCAGACTATCACATTCATAATGAGGCCCTATGTTTTCAGATTTCCCATATAAGGCTGTGCCAGTTAAATGGTCTGTGGCTTCGTAGCAACCACATTCTCTATCGGAGAGCATTTTTATGTCAAAGCTGTATATTTTTGTGACAGTATTTTGTCAGATGATATGTCATCCCAGAGGTCTTTCAGCTCTGTTTTTTCTCAGCTTTGGTTAAGTAGGCTGTGACATATCGTGCAACTGCAGTGGAATTGTCTACAATGCACTGCAGATCTATGTTTGCATTCCACAAGAGGGCAATGATTGTATTGTAATCATTGATGTACTTTGATGCTTTGTTTCTTAGGCAATTTGCCTTTCACCCTGTGTCTAACAGAAGACATGAAGCTGTTTACTTGTCCTTTTGCTGAAACTGCCTAGGGAAAACAAAGCGGTATTTGGTGTAGTATTTGCCTTTGTTTTTATATCTGTGTCGACAGTACTTGCCACATTTATGTCTTTGAAACTGCAAGATGTGTGCATGTAGCTCACTATATGCACAATCTGAAGGGATTTCACAAGTGAAAAATGTGTGAATGAACTGCAAAACAGTGGCATCATTGTCTTGACCAAATTTTGGAGCATCCTTTATCCACAAAACATGTAGATGTGTGGTGCTCCTCTGGCTTGATATTCTTTTCTCCAAAAGAAGTGTTCCACTTCTCCGAGGGGATAATTGTTTTATTGCAAATGAAGTGCAGCATGGCTATAAAGCAATGATGGAAGTACCTTGACACATTTACAGGGTCAAGAGAGCAGAGTTCTCCTGGTGTTTTCATGTGTATCCCTGCTTTGTTTTTGTTTACTATGCGTAGGAAATCGTGCAAGTTTTCCCATGCATACTCTGCACAACTTGAAGTGACAAACCATGTCGGTGGGCCGAGGTTGCGTAGCATGCACCGTACATCTGTGTGACGTCAGAACCAGTATTTTTCCGCACCACACATGTTTGCCAAGAGATTTCTGATAGTTGACTGCAAAACTTCATCTTTGTCTTGCACCTTTTGAAGTAGATGCGTAGCAGACATGTTTAAAATATTGGAACCTGTTTTCAATGTGTGTGCAACTCCATAAAACATAGAGTTGCTATTTCACTTTCAAACAGGAGGTGGAATATGTATTCAAGGTTTTTTCTGAATCTAGGGTCTTCAGAATACATTCATAAAGAGCGGTATTCTGATGCTGTTATTTGTGTTCATCTTACTTCATGCCTTCCACCTTTTCCAGTAGGAAAGAGTAGAAGAAAGGCTTGTGCTTCTACACTTTTTTCCAATATGCTGATTGGTGATCCTTTGGCTTGCCACATTTGATATGTTTCTAGTGCATCATCTATGCTGTCTTTGGAGTGCAGTGGGTGAATTGCATACTGGTCTAAAATATTGGATGCTGTAGTAGGATCTACAAGTTCAAATTGGCCAGTTGATGAGGAATCCTGAATAATTTTGGTGGTTTCTCTCAGGTTTTCTTCAATGTTTATTTCTTTGTAGTATTCATTGTTCTCTTTAAGATAATATAGTAGGGGTTCTTTTACTTTGTTTAAGTCTACTATTTGCTGCCAATTTATTTTGTCTTTTGTAGGTACACCATTCACTAGGATAATCAAAGATTGATCTATTGGCCGTTGCACTCGCAGCATGTCTACATTTCCTTTAAGCTCTAATGGCAAATAAACTACTTTGCCACGAAAGCCTTTCAGCAATTCACAAGAAGGCAACTTGGCTGTTTTCGGTTGAAGGCGTATTATCGCTTGAATTGGGTGTACTGTTTGGATTACAAGGCTCTCATACCAATTAAGCTGTTGGAGTGGTTTTGGAAGTGGGAATATGTCCAAGTTATTAGTGATAGCCCGTGAAGGCAGTTGGTTATTATCAAGCTTTGAAGTGCACTATGTGCGAAGTATTGAGGGGTTAGTCATTTCATATTTGTTTTTTGCTATAAGTTAGAGAGCTAATTGAAACCATTGGGAATCCTCATTGTCTTCTATTGTGTAGCCTATATCTACAGTTTTGGTGCCCTTTGTACAAAAGGTTCTGTGACAACAGAGACATACTTGGTTTGGTACTTGAACAGATGTGCTTTCAAACTTTGCTATTTCTTTTTTGTACATGTGTAATAGAAGGTTGGCATTTGCAAGGTTGTTGCTACTCTGTTCTAAAGTTACTGCATTTTGTAAGTGTTGTCACTTCCAAATTATTTGCTTTGGATGTGGTCTATTTCTTCCAGGAGTCCTTTGGCTGTGCCATGTAGGAGAATGTGATTTAAATGTTCCAGTGCTAAGGCAGGACTTTTTGCATAGTACAGTCACTGACATGAATTTTGTATAGTAGAAAGGTGTGGTGCTAACATTTTGATGTGGTGAAATGTGCTTCTGCAAGCAGGACCGGAAATGCAGGCTAGTGAATGTCCTCACAGTCCTGTTTATTGGCGCACTAGACAGGAGTCCATTCTTTGTAATATTTTCATTTTTAATTTTTTGATTGACTTGGACATAGTGATTGAGGAATTGCCGTAAAGATTTGAAGTATTGTTTTCGTATGTTACACTTTGAGGTACATGTTTATTTGTAGACGGGACGGATTGGTGCAGTGCAATGGAGAGTTGATTGTAAATTTGTTGGGGATATTCTTTCAATCAGCCTTTCTTCGGCCACAATGGTGCTGTCTACATTTTCATACCCTCGTCCACTGCTATCTATGGCAATTGGGTTTGTTTGCTCTTGTTTATATGCCTCTTCATTGAAATACGGCTCTGTCCTGGCTGTGTGAATCCACTCACCTCCACAGAAGTTTGCAAAGGTATCTATGATGATATAGTGTATGTTTCAAAATACTTTCTGTAGTTTACTAATTAGTTTTGTAAGTGATTTCATTCGTTTTAAAATGAATATATACAATTTCCTTTTGAGGACCTTGCACTATCTATGAAAGCTTCCAGGATCCGTTTTCTGCGGTAAGTTGTAAGGGTTGATCGTGATTTCTCCCCTGTTTTTATAAGGTTCTGAAGGATTCTGTTGTGGAACATTTCTTGTAGAATATCTTTTTTGGAATGCTTATCTGTGGCTACGTTAACATTGGTAGATGCAGTGTTAGCACGACTGGTAGTTGCATTCTTCTTAATACATTTATTTGTAGTTTTACATTTTGGAAGAGGGGTCACACTTTTTTTCCTGCTACCTGGCTCTGTTACGCTCAGTGACTGTATTAACTGTTTTGTTTGAATTCTTCTAGAGGTTTATGGCTATTTTCCATGCTTTGAGTTTTATCTGCTCTATTTATGGTTTGTTTTCTACAGACTTGCTTTTTAGTATGCATTATCTTGTGTCAGTTGGAGAAAAAAGGAATGAGTGGGTTTAGAAGTTGTGCAATGTATTTGTGTGCACTGTGCTTAAGTGTCTGAATATGAGGGTCGGCATACATAGATGGGTGTGTGATTGTGGAAAGGGCTGTTACTTTTGGTTGGGAAGGTTGTACAGGTATGTTTGTGCACTGTCTGAGTAACAGGCAGAACACTACCATACTACTGCACTTAATTTGTTGGATGTGAAGAGTAGGCTACATTAACGTTAGGTTTTTTCTGGGTTTTATCTTCCAGTAGAGATGTCGCTGGCTTTTAGGAGGCTGATCTTCACTGCAATTGAGAAAGAAGGACGTTAGTGGGTATATGTGTTAATGGCAGAGCAATAGCACTAGGAGAACACATTATTTTAGATTGTAGGAGGATGTGTTTGCAGGAAGAGTTAGTGTGTGTGTCCAATTGTACAGCACTGCATAGGAGTGGGAACTTGAGAGCATCAGCATTGTTGCTATTGGGGCCAGTGCTGTAATGATAACTGTGCCCTATGGGGCTGCACTTTTGCAAAACTGTGAGATGCTATTGCACTACTTGCTTTGGAAATGGATTAGTGCAAGTCCCAGTGGGGTGAGAAAAAGTGCAGAAAGATATACAGATTGGAAAGGAGAATGTTACAGTGTGGAATTTTATTAAGTTTCCACACATAGATGCTTGCTACATGAGTGCAGAAATCCTTTTATGTACTTGCATTTATTTATTCAAATTTACAGACAGCACTGTTGCCAATGTACACATGCATGTCTTTGCTTTCCTTCCAATGGTGCATTTTGGTAATTTTGCAATGGATGTACTTGCCATGCTTTGCTAACATACATGCAGTTTCCCTTCTCTGTGTGCATTCTGGGCATTTAACATAGGATTTGCCACTTGAAATTGCTGTGCAAATGTTCCCAATGTGGTTTTCTTTGTTTGTTTTACAACAACAACAGAGTGAGTGCTAATGAAAGTGAAATATGTGGTTTGCAGATGTTCTGCAAGTGGGCATAAAAAGAAAACATTGAAAGCACATAGCATTGTAAGTAACTGCCACTTGATGTCAGGAGATTGGACAAATGAGAGTACAATTATTAAGTAGGTTATGCAGGGTAAGTGGCAGGCAGTCTGTTCCTGTGCATTTGTGACAGAGTTGCAAATGTACTCTACAAAATATATGCATACCTGTAGTTTGTGCTGTTGTATGCAGAGGTGGATGAATCTGGAAGCAGAAATCTTGGAGAGTTTTGCAGTACTTTTTGATGGAGGTGCTTTTCAATTACAGGAGATCTGTACTCTGGGTGTTCAACAGTACATCTAAAGTGTTGAACTGTGATGACAAAGTTAGATGTAGAGTTCTTGCATGTGATTTGTGGCTGGCTGTCTGATGGCTTAACAGCACTCCCAATGAGGGAGTGCTGCAAAGAGTGAAGTGGAAAGAGAAGAAGGGCTGCCCCCTGTATTACAGGGTCTGTGGACACTGCGGTAGTTCGCAGATAGGGTGTGCCACATCCGAGGCTTCTCAGGATGCCTGGCATGGAAATGGGACTGTGGGGTTAGCCAGTTAGGTGTCCAGGTTGTGCTTTACAGGAAGGGAGGGTAATACTTTTTTTCATTGCTTTGTTGTTTGTGTAGTGAAGATGGCAGGTGTTGGAGAGAGGCAGAGACATATTGTATGGATAGTGAGAGATTTATTTGTGTATTATCTGGAGAGGTATGCTCAGACAAGAGGTGTTTATGGTGATCTTAGGTTTCCAGGCCTGCAGTCTTTGTGGTACAGCGTGCCTGGCCGCAATTTGCTGGCACTGCTTGCTCTTTGCAGAGACATGGGTACTTTTGGTGGTCCTGCTGATTTGGTGGTGCACTGTGGAGGAGAGCATTTGGGCTCCATCAGTGCTCCAAGTTTGGTTCCTGTGCTGAAGTTGTTGGTGGAAGAACTGATGTTGCTTTTCCATACTGCAAAGGTGTTTTTTTCCCAAAATACCACCTAGAGCATAATGGAAAAACCCCAATGTCTTTAATCCCCAGCAAAATTCTGGAAGATGCCTCGTTAATAGAGGCATGGGTGTAGTTTTGCAGCATGCTGAGATGTCGGTTTCCTCTATTGACAACATTGACTCCCTTAGTGTGCACTATTTTACCCCAGATGGTGTTCCATTGTCCATTCTTTGAAATGCTTGTTTTTTCCCAATCTAAGGGATGCTTTGCAGAGGTTAATGTGAGGCAGTAAGGAGAAAAAGAAGAGAAAAACCCCCCAAATGAAATAGTATACAAAAGTGTTCCACGTCTTAAAATTGTGGCAAAAATGGCTATGATTACAAAATATCACGGCGGATATGCTGTGTTTTTTTCACCACAATCATGTAAAGGATGTGGGAGACACCCCCAGACCCATTAAACCATTTAAGGGGAGCGGGAGACACCCCCACAATCCCTGCTCCCCTTAAATAGTATAATGGGGTACACCTTTACCGGGTCAAACCACAGCATTTTTGCTGTGATTTTATTTTACCGGCAACATTTTTGCCGCAATTTTATTACCTGATACCAACAAAAGGTATTTGTTTACTAGCACCTAAAAAAACACAATAGAGGACATCCCCTACCCTGGGTTAAATTTCTCTCCCCACACCCTTGATTTGCCTGATCTGCAGTAGTTAGTGGATTGCACGTGCCACATCTGGGACTTTTGAGGATGGCAGGCTTGGAAATGAGACTTTGGAGACCAGGGGATATGTCAATTAGGTTCCCTGGTGTGGTGTGCAAGGAGAGAGTGTAGCAGAGGCTCTGTTTGCTGAGAGGAGTGCAGGTGCTATGGCTATGGCTTTGTGGTTTAGGAGGCAGAGTGTCTGGATTTTTGGGAACTCTTGGATACATTGGTTGCAGGTGTATGCAGAGCACTGTGGAGTGGCTGCACATCTTGGATTCCCTCATGTGGATGTGCACTGGTATGGAGTGCGTGGCATGAAGTAGCTGGATTTGCTTCCCCTTTGTGCCACTTTGGTGATGCAGCATCATCAAGCCATTACTAATATTTATTGTGGAAGGAACAGTTTAGGCCACATTATTGTAATCTCTCTGCAGTTTGCGATGAAGGAGGCACTTGAGAAAGTCATGGACATGTTTCCAAACACTTGAGTAATTTTTTCACGCCTTGCCCAGAGACAGATGTGGCTGCGCTCTTTTTCATTTGTTCGCAAATGGAGAAAGCCAGGCGCAATGTCAACAAGGCTGTTTGCGCATTTTTGCGAAATGTTTCCACAATGAAAACATTACATTTTGTAGCACCAACATTTTCCGCAGAGATGGAGTCCATCTTACTGATGCTGTCAATCACCTTTTTTTGCAAAATATCCAACATGCTTTTCAGCCATTCTTGGAAGCATTTCTGCAGTAGGTGTTGGCCACTTCAAAAATTCCAAAAACAAAAACAAAAAAACAAAAAAGGCTCTTTTCAGAGCCACCACTTTCTCTCGGAAAATAATGCAATGGTTTACATGCTGCCACAACCTGCATGCTTTGGAAGTCCATGGACTACCACGCTATCCGCGGACTTCATGGACTGCACAGGGGCTTGCACCATTTCATTGGCACTCCGATTTTTAAACTGTGAAAGGTGGCTCTGAAAAGAGCCATTTTTGTTTCTGTGTTTTCTTGTTTTATATTTTCTGGGGTATTTTTTAACATGACACACAAGGAAGTGAAGGGAAGGGAGGGTAGGCAAGGGGCATCAATCACACGGACGAAGGGGTAGGTTGAGACAGGAAATGTTGGGTGGGCCTCATGGAGGCAGGGGGCACTTTCCCTCGTGCTCCCGGACCGTAGCCTCGAAAGAACTCTGTAATTGCTCACCCCTGCAGAGTACTGCATTGCAGTACATGCACAATACAGTGACCTTTCAAAGGTAAGGGTCAGCTGTGGTGTGTATGGCCTGTGAGGCTGGCTCAGGGATCCGCTGCCCCACAGGAGTGGCCCTTGTGGTGACAGGAGTAGATGTCAGGGATGCTGCAGAGGAACTCAACCTACTACCCTGTTCGAAGGGAACAACCATCCGAACTGCTGCCTTGTGGCTCCACCTCAGATGTCACCGCATGGAGGTGGTCCTGTAGCTGTACAGCCCAGATATGCCATGACTGAGTACCATGTGGAACTCATTGCCGTGAACCTTGGCATTGTGTGCCTTGGGTACCCCTCCCTATGGTGGTAAAGAGCCTCCATACCCAAGACTTACATTGGCAGCTGGTAGTGGGCACTTTCACTACCTCATCCACTTCCTCTTCTTGTTCCCCCTCTACATCATCATGCCGGTTCACATCCCCAGGCCCTCAAGCAGATGGTGGTGGTGGTGGTGGGGGTGAGGATGAGGAGGCAGAAGCAGCTGAGGAAGCAGTGGGTGCCATCCGTCAGGAAATTAGAGTTCAGCAAACAGGAAACCAGGAAGCAGCAATCTGGTACAAGCAGCAATCTGGCACAGTGCTTTGTCCAGGAAATACAAAAACAGAATGAGGAGCAGCACTGGGGTGTGGCCTTTTATAGGGGTGCTGGGGAGCGCTGTGGGAAGAGTTGTGCACTCCTTGAACACTCCGAAGCCCCAAGCTGGGCACAAAAAGTTGCAAAAAGTCTCTAGATCGCCAGGGGCATGGACTAGGTTATCTGCAATGGTGAATTTTCCCCGTAAAAAACCTTGGATTTCTCAAAAAAGCACTTTTTAGGTATCCGGGGGCCCAGGCAGTGTTCGTGAATAAGGACTGAGCCTCAACATGGGTGCGGTCACATGGTGACATCGCAAATGTTCACGAATGGGACAGCTGTCCGTAGGACACCTATTGCAGGGGATGCGATGTGTGCATGCACATATGTGTCCACAGGACAGGGCCGGGAGCCCCAAACTAATTAAAAGTACAAAAAAAGTGCTACGGACCTTGTGGACAGGCACAGTGTTCAGAGAGCATAGAGGATTAGATGCGCATGCACCCAGGTGTCCGTAGGACAGGGGTGGGACCCTCAAACTAATTAAAATTGCGACATAACTTTTACGGAGCTTGCAGACAAGCGCAGTGTTCGGATGGCACTGCGGACCAGATGCGCATGCAACCAGGTGTCCGTAGGACAGGGGTGGAAGCCCCAGACTAAATAGAATTGCAACACAATTTTACTGACTTTGTGGACAGGTGCAGTGTTTGGAGTGCACTGGGGATGCGCATGCGCCCAGCTGTCCGCAGGACAAGGCCTGGGCCCCCGAATCACATAAAGGTGCCTCATGATTTTGTGGACATTTCCGGACAGGCGCGCTGTCTGTAGGACAACTCCATTTTGATTGTAGACAACCCGGACAGATGTAGTGTCCATAGGACACCGCCATTTTAATTATGGACAGGCTGGATATTTGCGTGCTCGGCGGTCTCGTAACAAGGCTTTAAAAAAAAAACACAGCAACAGTAAACGCATACAATTTATTAAGCGACATTAAAAACATTCCATTAAGAAAGGGAAGGGATAGCGGAATGGGAAACATACACAGGGGAAGGTGGATTTTCCACAGGCTGGTTAGCAGGGGAGAAAGGGAAGGAGATCTCATCATAACGTCTCTGAGTGCAGGACATTTGTGTGGATCCTGGCTGGGGTAGGGGGAAGGGATACAGGTGAAAGTGGGGCAGTGATACTTTACATTTCCCATTACATGCCTCTCTAAAACGCTTTTAAGTCAGTAAAACTGATGTTTAATTGGTACATTTTTGCCACCAGGCTCACTAGTTCATTTTTCACAGTGGCAATTTGGGTGTGTTATGTGCCCATTCAGTTGTGGAGCAGCTGGTGAATCCGGGCCATTCTCTTCATGCGTAGTTTCTACTGTGTAAAAAAAGAAAATCTTTCAGTTACATGTGAAGCAATGTGCATTAATGTTCCTACTTTTTAAATTGCATTGTGTACCATTACAGTTACAATCTTCACTAATTTCATCAAGAGGGAAATTCTCCTCAAGCCACTCCCGGGTGCTTGCCATTTCTGTGCAAAAGAAAATGCATTTCACTAGGCATGTAAACAGAACCAACTGCAGAGTTACAGGACGAAATATAGTATACTTACCACATTCTAGAATGGTTCTGCTGTTGCTATGTTGCACTTCTCCCACTGCCAGTTGATTCTCAGTGTATATGAAAAGCAGCACTGAGGTAATACTGGTGGATGCACAGGTTATTTTCCTGCTTGGGGCATTCCATTATGTTGCACATCATATGTAATTGCATTGCTGCTTCTATGCGTATAGAGTTTGTAGACTTACTTCATTTTTCCTTATAATACACTTATGTGTTGCTCTTTTCACATGTTCAGTTTCTTTGATGCGTGCTACAACAATGTAAGACAACCCCTGAGCATTTGGGCAGCGTGGATGGTGCCCAAAGTCTGCATTAGTGGTCTGGGGACAGTTGCCTGCTCTACGAACACTTCGAACCCCAAGCTGGGCTAAAAAAGTTGCAAAAAGTCTCTAGATTGGCAGGGGCATGGTCTAGGACATCTGCAAGCATGAAGTTTCACTGTAAAAAACCTTGGATTTCTCAAGAAAGCTCATTTGCATACCCAAAATGCCTTGCTGTTGTGGCTCAGAACTAGAGGTGAACTTCCAGCTATGGCTATTGCCTGGCAATGTGGAATATGTGACTTGGCACACATGGCCCTTCCTTCTTTCACATTGCAGGTTAAAGTTTTTTTTCAAACCCTTTTAAAGCCCCCATAACTTTCTTGGTGTTGTGGATACATATATATATATATATATATATATATATATATATATATATATATATATATATATATATATATATATTACATGGCCACGCTATTGGCCATGTAGTTATGGTTAAGTTGCTGTTTCCATAGGAAGAGCACTTTTTGGGCGGCTTATAACTTCGCTCCCCCTGGACGAATCCTCACCAAACTTTGCAAAAAAAAGTATATGGCCCACTCTGAATTTTTTTGCAAAGATTGGTGAGGATTCGTGCAGGGGGGCAAAGTTATAAGGGGGTCCCAAAACTTTTTTTTCCCCCATAGACTGAACAGGGAAAAAACTTTGCTTGCGCCTACAGCCCAAAACGCTGGACGGATATTCACCAAATTTGGACCAGGAGTAGCGGCTTGGTCCGGAAAGCGTGCTTTTGTGAATTTGGTGAAAATCTGTCCAGTAGATTTTTTTAAATGACCAAAAAGTAGGTAAATAAAATTAGTGATATCTGTGTTCGGTCCGCTGACAGTGTCCTGATTGGCCAATCACCTTATGTCATGTCCGCGGACATGCGACTTGTTCGCTGATGGGACGGTGTAGAGCGTGAAGCACGTCCGATTTTTGGTAGCGCCCGCCATCTTGGATTCGTGGACGTCCGCGGACAGCGCAGTGAAACTTGGTTGAAAAATTGTATTTTGGTAGAGTGTGTTGGTGTAAAAGTGTTTGGGGAGGGTGGGGGAGTAAGAGATGGGTTAAATGTTGTATTTATTTAGGTGGTAGACCCCCCTGTTGTGTTTGCTTTGTCCGCAGACAATGCGGATGTTCTGAAATGTTCTAAATAAACTAAATGGGGGTGTTCTGAGGACGCAATATGTGTCCGTGTTGTTCACAAGCAAGCTGAAACTGTTCTAAGAACACTCGCGGTGTCCTGAGATGTCCTTAAGTCAACAAGTTGGGGGTGTCCTGAGGGCACTGTCCCTATTGTTCGCTGGTAAGTTGAAATTGTTCTAAGAACACTCGCGTGTCCTGAAATGTTGTTAAATAAATAAAATGGGGGTGTCCTGAGAATGCGATGTCCTGAAATGTTCGTAAATAAATAAAATGGGGGTGTCCTAAGGACGCTGTCCGTATTGTTCGCTGGCAAGTTGAAAGTGTTCTAAGAACACTCGCAGTGTCCTGAAATGGTCGTAAATAAACAAAATGGGGGTGTCCTGTGGACACTGTCCGTATGGTTCGCTTGCAAGTTGAAAGTGTTTTAAGAATGCTCACGGTGTCCTGAAATGTCCGTAAATAAACGAAAAGGGTGTGTCCTGAGGACGCTGTCCGTGTTGTTTGCAAGCAAGCTGAAACTGTTCTCAGAACACTCGCAGTGTTCGGAAATGTTTGTAAATAAACAAAATGGGGGTGTCCTGAGGACGCTGTCTGTGTTGTTCGCTGGCAAGTTGAAAGTGTTCTAAGAGTACTCGCGGTGTCCTGAAATTTTCATAAATAAACAAAATGGGGGTGTCCTGAGGACGCTGTCCGTATTGTTCGCTTGCAAGCTGAAAGTGTTCTAAGAATACTCGCGGTGTCCTGAAATGTCCGTAAATAAACAAAAAGGGTGTGTCCTGAGGACGCTGCCCGTGTTGTTCGCAAGCAAGCTGAAACTGTTCTAAGAACACTCGCGGTGTTCTGAAATGTTAGTAAATAAACAAAATGGGGGTGTCCTGAGGACACTGTCCGTATTGTTCGCTGCCAAGTTGAAAGTGTTCTAAGAACACTCATTATGTCCGCGGACATTAAAGGTTCCCATAAGGCATAGTTAAAATGTTTGACTTTATGGGTGTGATATGCTGCGGTGGTTGTGGTCAGGGCATAGAGTCAGTTTGGATATTGTAAAATTTTCTAACAGTTTATATTTTTTTACTACAAGTTTAGTTAAGGTTTAAGTACAGTTTAGTTTATACATTTTGGTTTTAAGAGCATTAAATAAGCATTTGAAAGATTTGCTGGTAGTCTCTGCTTTAGAGTAATGGTACTATCATTACATTCAAACCATCCACATTTCTTTTTTATTTATGCAGTGTAGTGACCTGAATTGGTTGTGGCTCCTGCGTGGTAGATTATACCTATTGTTCTGAAGGTTTTCTTACCAAGTGATACTTGACCATGTGTGAATCCAGTCAGCTTGCAGTTGTTTTTGGTACCATCTGCATTGTAACCTAGAAGCATTAGTATTACTTATGTACTATGTGTTTGGATTAATAAGCTGGAGCGATTATCCAAATTGCAGGTAGTACATAATCTACCATGGTTTGCATTTTGTACAAGTTGCTGAAATGGAATGGATTCACAATTAGGTATTGATATATATACAAAGCGTTCATTGCGGATTTGTTCTTGTGTCACATTGTTGCAGAGAGTGCATGTATGTTTCCACATGTATGAAATCTGGAAGATTTCATTTATAGGTATGTTTTATTTTCCAGTACTTGTAGTAAGTACATTAGAAATTCTTGTGGATCTTCCTGTGAGTTTATAGTGAATTTAACCATTCCAGCACAGTAGTCCAATTGTTGTCTTATTCCATAAACACTATATGTGTTGTCAGGATTGTTTGTTGCGTTTCTTTGAGGTACTAACATTTGCAAACACAATGGGACTGTACTGTGTAAGTAAATGTTGTCAACAATTGGTGGCAATTGAAATAGAATATTCATTGCTACATTTGCGTAGCAACTTACTCCAACTATATTTGTGAGTTTAAATGGACCAGGTAGTTCTGTATCTGATTGATTTTTTTTTTTAGTTTGTCTTCCTTCTTTGACAAAGTACCTAGTTTACTTTCCCTAATTAGTTCTTTTATGTTTGTGGTACTTGATGAAGTTTCAGTTTCTTTTACTCTCTTTGGAGGATTTGCAGTGACATCCTGTTGCATTTCTGTTTGATTTAGTTTTCTTTTACACCGTTTTACTTTTTGTGGAACAGAATATGTGTTTAGATGGGAGGTGTAAAGTGAGCGAAGTCTATTGTATTCTAAAATGCAAGGAATATCAGCATTTACTTTACTTGCATCAAAGTTGATTAGAAATAGACCATCAAGTGTACATAAGCGTGATAGTGCTACATAGCTTATGCCTTCTTTAAAGACTGTGTTACCAATGTCTATCATTGTTTTGTATAGGGTAAGACCTTGTGATTTATGAATGGTGACTGTGTATGCAAGAGTTAGAGAAAATAGTTCTCTGCGTACATACATGTCTTTGAAGAGAAGGAATCGAGCTGTTGAGCGTCCTATCCTTTTTACTTCTGAAAGTTTGTCAAAGAGAATATTGACAAGCTGAATTTTTTTGTCACGTGGGTATGTTTGAAAGCCAACAACTGTACCCAGTGCTCCATTCACCAGTCCTTGGTCCACCTCAAGGTTACGTTTAAGCATTACTCTGCAATTTAAGGATAATTTTAATATCTTTTCGAACCCAGCTGTGTTGGAGATTGAATTTTCTAAACTATTTAGTCTTGTTGTGGCTTGCTCACACATGGGTAGTGTCATACCATGTACATCTAGTTTGTCTGTGGCGCTAATTTCCATTATTGGTTGCATTTCTTTATTTAACATTATTTCATTGAATTTGAAACAGCTTGCAAGAGTTGGCATTAAGGCCATACAATTGACATTTTTATGGGCTAATTGTTCCATAACATCTGTAGCAGATGCATTATCGCCATAAAGTGCATGAATGTGCCGGGTTTTCAATATTGCTTGTGCTTCTTTAGATAGTACACCAACTCGAATACTTTTTAAGATGTTGGCATAAGTGAGATCTGCAGATTGCTGCATGTTTTCTGTTAATTCTCTGTATTGGAAATGTTGCCAAAGGTTGACATTTCCAATGCTGCCAACAGTTTTATGGCAGAGTTTGTGTCCTAATGTTTTAAAAATAGGCTCACCTTTTACTGGTGTCAATTGAAGAAGATCTCCGAAAACAATAATGTGTTTTCCTGCAAAGAGCTCTTCGTAGTTTGTTTTGAGTACTTCTTGTAATCTGATGTGAATTAAAGTTAACATTAGGTTGGGCACCATGCTCACTTAAACTATTAGTAGCATTTTCATTTGTTTTAATACTCTGCGTAGTTCCATTGCAGCTTCTGTAGAAAGTTTGTAATAGTCTAATTTGTTTTGATTTTCTACTGGCAGGAATAGTAATCGGTGTAAAGTGACACCGCCTATGTTGTAGGCAGCTAAACCTGTGGGGGCAGTGACAATAGCTGACCGTTTGTTGTTTGTCAATTGTTGAAGGAACTTACTGATGATTTTGATTAGGAATGTTTTGCCAGAACCAGCTTCACCACTGACGTACAGTAGTATAGGTTTGTAATTTTGGCAGGTGCATTCTTTGTTTTCATGTTGTACACCATGTGCAATTTCTTTTGTTACTTCTTGAAAAATGCTACGTTGCTCATTGTTTAGTTTTGATTGTAGTATAATTAAGTCTTCTTTATCTTCATACTGACACATGGTGTTTTCTATTTCTGTCATAGCTAATTCTGCCTCATTTGTTATTAGTGGTTCTCCAAGTGGTTCTTGGCTTCCTTTTACAGAAGGTTGACTACTGTCACGAGTGTCCTTATCTAGTTGGGCCTGGAGTTCTTTTTCGTGTTGCTGTTCATTGTGCAACATTGTTTTGTACTGTGTACAGTTTACATCAGTTATAGTGCTTTCATTTGCTTTGAAAGCGTCTTCATATGAGTCATAGTTATCTAGTATTTCTTCTCCTTTTCTCCATGGTTTAAAAAGTTGTAGCAGGGATATGTAATATAGTTCTTTATGTTGATGAGTCTTTAATGACAATTTGATATGATTAATTAAATGTGGTTTGGTGAGTTTTACTAAGCTGCTTTCAAAGTTTGTCACTCTGTATATACCTTTTTGTTTCATCAGGTTTTATATTATTTTTGTATGTGAAGTTTTTGGCTATGTGTTATAGACACATGGTTTCCAAAGTATTACTTCTGTTTGGGTAGTATGTGTCCAATAAATTGTTTTATAAAATGTCTTGACTGTTGGGATCATGTTTGGCTATTGTTTCTATATCTTTGTATGATTTTAGAACTCTTTTTCTAGATTTAGCTGGACCAAGACTTAGCCATACTATATTTTCAGATTTACCATACAATGCAGTACCAGTTAAACGATCTGCTGCTTCATAGGATCCACATTCTCTATTGGAGAGCATATTTTATGCCCAAACTGTATAATTTCTGAGACACTGTTTTATCTGATGACAGGTCATTCCAGAGGTCTTGGAGCTCTGTTTTTTCTGCTTTGGTTAACTATACTGTAACGTATTGTGCAACTGCAGTGGAATTGGCTGCAATTTACTGTACATCTATGTTTGCATTACATAAGTGGGCAATGATTACATTGTAATCATTGAAATATTTTTCTTCGTCTGTTCTTTTTATGGAATATGTATTTTTAGGTGACTTACCTTTAACACTATATCTAATTGAAGACATGAGGTTGTTCACTTGACCTTTATTTGTAACTGGTCTAGGGAAACTAAAGCGGCATTTGGTGTAGCATTTCCTTTGTTTTTGTATTTGTGATGACAATATTTGCCACATTTGTGTCTTTGAAATTGTAAAATTTGTGCATGAAGATCACTATTTGTGGCTTCTTATGGAATTTCACAAGTGACATATTTTTCAATAAACTGTAAAACAGTGGCATCAGTATCTTGACCAAATTTAGGAGCATCTTTAATCCATAAAAGCATGTAGATATGTGGTGCTCCTCTGGCTTGGTATTCTTTTCTCCAAAAGAAGTGTGGCACTTCTCCAAGGGGAGGAACAGTTTTATTACAAATAAAGTGTAGCATAGCAATGAAGCAATGGTGAAAATATCTTGAAACATTAACAGGATCCAGAGAACAAAGTTCTCCAGGTGTTAGTATATCTATGTTTGTTTTGTTTTTGTTTGATATGCGTAGGAAATCATGTAAATCTTCCCATGCATATTCTGCACAACTTAGGCGTCGATTCATGGAATTAATGTGCGCAGGAAATTCCGGCGCAGAGGTGCCAAAAAGTGCGATTCGCAGTAAAAGTGCGAAAATCGCAGTGCAGGTGCGAAAATCGCAGTGAAACCAGCGTACATCGATTCATGGAAGCCCGTGCGCGAGAAAAACATTGGATGTGCGCTGAAAAAGTGCGCCGCGCACGCCGGCGCACAGGTCATCCAACAGCGTGCGCCAACGCCACTGCGAAATCGCACATAGCGCGGCGCGCATCACAAAAGTAGGCGGAACACGGGGCGTAACACTCGGAATGGGGAACAACGCGTGAAAATATGGGCGTCACGGGGGAAGTACAGGAGGCAAGTGCGCGGAACGCCCACACGCTCGCCTACAACCCATATTCATGGAATCGAATAGGGCAAACCAGCGCACGGTCAAAGACGCGCACAGGGCCAAACAAGTACGCCACAAGAAAGCAGGCGGTAGCGTCCCTGCGCCTGAAATAAATGTGCGCCAAAATGTGCGCCAACAAATAGCGCCCATAAACAGCCATGATGAATGGTCCATACAGTGGCCCTCTGGGACAAATGAGGTGCAAAGGGGTACCGACAAACACGGACACCCGCTGTGTGAAAAATAGCGTGTGCGTGTGTTTCGGGATGCGCGGGAAGTTCCACACGTGATTGGCCTGGGTACGTGTACTTCGGGGTACGCGGGAAGTTCCACACGCGATTGGCCTGGGTACGCGTGTTTCGGGATGCGCGGGAAGTTCCACACGCGATTGGCCTGGGTACATGTACTTCGGGGTGCGCGGGAAGTTCCACACGCGATTGGCCTGGGTACATGAGATTCGGGATGCACGGGAAGTTCCACACGCGATTGGCCTGGGTATGTGTGTTTCGGGATGCGCGGGAAGTTCCACACGCGATTGGCCTGGGTACGTCTACTTCTCGGTGCGCGGGAAGTTCCACACGCGATTGGCCTGGGTATGTGTGTTTTGGGATGCACGGGAAGTTCCACATGCGATTGGCCTGGGTACATGTACTTCGGGGTGCGCGGGAAGTTCCACACACGATTGGCCTGGGTACGTGTGTTTTGGGATGCGTGGGAGGTTCCACACGCGATTGGCCTGGGTACGTGTACTTCGGGGTGCGCGGGAAGTTCCACACGCGATTGGCCTGGGTACGTGTGTTTCGGGATGCGCGGGAGGTTCCACACGCGATTGGCCTGGGTTTGTGTGTTTCGGGATGCTGCGGGAAGTTCCACACGCGATTGGCCTGGGTACGTGTACTTCGGGGTGCGCAGGGAGTTCCACACGCGATTGGCCTGGGTACATGTACTGCGGGGTGCTCGGGAAGTCCCACACGCGATTTCAGCAGGGTATGTGTATTCCGAGGTGCGCAGGAAGTTTCACACGCGATTTCAGCAGGGTACAGGTAATTTGGCCGTCTGGGTCCTCCCAGGTGTACCCTCTACACCCTCCACGGCCCCTGCAGGCAGCCCACACCACAGGGGACTACCCTGCACCCCTGCTCATGTCCCACAGGCAACCCATCCACCATGGCCATGCCCCCCAGCCAACCCACATGTCACCTTGCACTACTGATCACCAACACATGTCTCCCAGCACCCCCACACCCCAGAACTGTGGGGCACCCCCCACCAGACCCCCACTCATGTCCAACTCATGTCTCCCAGCACCCCCACCCCCCAGCACTGTGGGGCACCCTCCACCAGGCCCCCACTCATGTCCCCCTGCACCCCCACCCCCCAGCATACAGGGGCACCCTCCACCAGGCCCCCACTCATGTCCAACTCATGTCTCCCATCACCCCCACCCCCAGCAGTGCAGGGGCAGCCTCCACCAGGCCCCCACTCATGTCTCCCTGCATCCCCACCCCCCAGCATTCAGGGGCACCCTCCACAAGGCCCCCACTCATGTCTCCCACCACCCCCACCACCCAGCATCCAGGGGCACCCTCCACGAGGCCCCCACTCATGTCTCCCTGCACCCCCACCCCCCAGCAGTGCAGGGCACCCTCCACCAGGCCCCCACTCATGTCTCCCACCACCCCCACGCCCCAGAACTGTGGTGCACCCTCCACCAGGCCCCCACTCATGTCTCCCAGCACCCCAACCCCCCAGCAGTGCAGGGGCACCCTCCACCAGGCCCCCACTCATGTCTCCCATCACCCCCACCCCCCAGCAGTGCAGGGGCAGCCTCCACCAGGCCCCCACTCATGTCCCCCTGCACCACCACCCCCCAGCATCCAGGGGCACCCTCCACCAGGCCCCCACTCATGTCTCCCAGCACCCCTACCCCCAGCATCCAGGGGCACCCTCCACCAGGCCCCCACTCATGTCTCCCTGCACCCTCACCCCCCAGCAGTGCAGGGCACCCTCCACCAGGCCCCCACTCATGTCTCCCACCACCCCCACCCCCCAGCACTGTGGTTCACCCTCCACCAGGCCCCCACTCATGTCTCCCATCACCCCCACCCCCCAGCAGTGCAGGGGCACCATCCACCAGGCCCCCACTCATGTCCCCCTGCACCCCCACCCCCCAGCATCCAGGGGCACCCTCCACCAGGCCCCCACTCATGTCTCCCATTACCCCCACCCCACAGCATCCTGGGGCACCCTCCACCAGGCCCCCACTCATGTCCAATTCATATCTCCCATCACCCCCACCCCCCAGCAGTGCAGGGTACCCTCCACCAGGCCCCCACTCATGTCCAACTCATGTCTCCCATCACACCCACCACCCAGCACTGTGGAGCACCCTCCACCAGGCCCCCACTCATGTCTCCCATCACACCCACCACCCAGCAGTGCAGGGGCACCCTCCACCAGGCCCCAACTCATGTCCCCCTGCACCCCCACCCCCCAGCATCCAGGGGCACCCTCCACCAGGCCCCCACTCATGTCCAACTCATGTCTCCCAACACCCCCACCCCCCAGCAGTGCAGGGGCACCCTCCACTAGGCCCCCACTCATGTCTCCCACCACCCCCACCCCCCAGCATCCAGGGGCACCCTCCACCAGGCCCCCACTCATGTCTCCCATCACCCCCACCCCCCAGCAGTACAGGGGCAGCCTCCACCAGGCCCCCACTCATGTCTCCCACCACCCCCACCCCCAAGCAGTGCAGGTGCACCCTCCACCAGGCCCCCACTCATGTCTCCCAGCACCCCCACCCCCCCAGCAGTGCAGGGGCACCCTCCACCAGGCCCCCACTCATGTCTCCCACCACCCCCACCCCACAGCAGTGCAGGGGCACCCTCCACCAGGCCCCCACTCATGTCCAACTCATGTCCCCCATCACCCCCACCCCCCAGCTTCCAGGGGCACCCTCTACCAGGCCCCCACTCATGTCCAACTCATGTCTCCCATCCCCCCCACCCCGCAGCATCCATGGGCACCCTCCACCAGGCCCCCACACATGTCCAACTCATGTCTCCCATCACTCTCACCCCCCAGCAGTGCAAGGGCACCCTCCACCAGGCCCCCACTCATGTCTCCCAGCACCCCCACCCCCCAGCAGTGCAGGGGCACCCTCTACCAGGCCCCCACTCATGTCCCCCATCACCCCCACGCCCAGCATCCAGGGGCACCCTCCATCAGGCCCCCACCCATGTCTCCCAGCACCCCCACCCCCCAGCAGTGCAGGGGCACCCTCCACCAGGCCCCCACTCATGTCTCTCATCACCCCCCAGCAGTGCAGGGGCAGCCTCCACCAGGCCCCCACTCATGTCCCCCTGCACCCTCACCCCCCAGCATCCAGGGGCACCCTCTACCAGGCCCCCAATCATGTCTCCCAGCACCCCCACCCCCCAGCATCCAGGTGACCCTCCACCAGGCCCCCACTCATGTCTCCCAACACCCCCACCCCCCAGCAGTGCAGGGCACCCTCCACCAGGCCCCCACTCATGTTCCCCTGCACCCCCACCCCACAGCATCCAGGTGCACCCTCCACCAGGCCCCCACTAATGTCTCCCATCACCCCCACCCCCCAGCATCCAGGGGCACCCTCCACCAGGTCCCCTCTCATGTGCAACTCATGTCTCCCATCACCCCCACCCCCCAGCAGTACAGGGGCACCCTCCACCAGGCCCCCACTCATGTCTCGCAACACCCCCACCCCCCAGCAGTGCAGGGGCAGCCTCCACCAGGCCCTCACTCATGTCCCCCTGCACCCCCACCCCCCAGCATCCAGGGGCACCCTCCACCAGGCCCCCACTCATGTCTCCCAGCACCCCCACCCCCCAGCATCCAGGGGCTCCCTCCACCAGGCCCCCACTCATGTCTCCCTGCACCCCCACCCCCCAGCAGTGCAGGGGCAGCCTCCGCCAGGCCCCCACTCATGTCCCCCTTCACCCCCACCCCCCAGCATCCAGGGGCACCCTCCACCAGGCCCCCACTCATGTCTTCCAGCACCCCCACCCCCCAGCATCCAGGGGCTCCCTCCACCAGGCCCCCACTCATGTCTCCCTGCACCCCCACCCCCCAGCAGTGCAGGGGACCCTCCACCAGGCCCCCACTCATGTCTCCCCCCACCCCCCAACACTGTGGTGCACCCTCCACCAGGCCCCCACTCATGTCCAACGCATGTCTCCCATCACACCCGCCCCCCAGCAGTGCAGGGCACCCTCCACCAGGCCCCCACTCATGTCTCCCATCACCCCCACCCCCTAGCATCCAGGGGCAGCCTCCACCAGGCCCCCACTCATGTCTCCCAGCACCCCAACCCCCCAGCAGTGCAGGGGCACCCTTCACCAGGCCCCCACTCATGTCCAACGCATGTCTCCCATTACCCCCACCCCCCAGCAGTGCAGGGCACCCTCCACCAGGCCCCCACCCATGTCTCCCATCACCCCCACCCCCCAGCATCCAGGGGCACCCTCCACCAGGCCCCCACTCATGTCTCCCAGCACCCCCAACCCCCAGCAGTGCAGGGGCACCCGCCACCAGGCCCCCACTCATGTCCAACTCATGTCTCCCATCACCCCCACCCCCCGGCAGTGCAGGGGCAGCCTCCACCAGGCCCCCACTCATGTCTCCCAGCACCCCCATCCCCAAGCATCCAGGGGCACCCTCCACCAAACCCCCACTCATGTCTCCCACACCCCCCAGCACTGTGGTGCACCCTCCACCAGGCCCCACTCATGTCTCCCATCACCCCCACCCCCCAGCAGTGCAGGTGCACCCTCCACCAGGCCCCCACTCATGTCCCCCATCACCCCCACCCCCCAGCATCCAGGGGCACCCTCCATCAGGCCCCCACTCATGTCTCCCAGCACCCCCACCCCCCAGCAGTGCAGGGGCACCCTCCACCAGGCCCCCAATCATGTCTCCCAGCACCCCACCGCCCAGCATCCAGGTGCACCCTCCACCAGGCCCCCACTCATGTCTCCCTGCACCCCCACCCCCCAGCAGTGCAGGACACCCTCCACCAGGCCCCCACTCATGTCCAACTCATGTCTCCCATCACCCCCACCCCCCAGCATCCAGGGGCACCCTCCACCAGGCCCCACTCATGTCTCCCTGCACCCCCACCCCCAAACAGTGCAGGGCACCCTCCATCAGGCCCCCAATAATGTCTCCCAGCACCCCCACCCCCCAGCATCCAGGTGCACCCTCCACCAGAGCCCCACTCATGTCTGCTATCACCCCCACCCCCCAGCAGTGCAGGGCTCCCTCCACCAGGCCCCCACTCATGTCCCCCTGCACCCCCACCCCCCAGCATCCAGGGGCTCCCTCTACCAGGCCCCCACTCATGTCTCCCTGCACCCCCACCCCCCAGCAGTGCAGGGGACCCTCCACCAGGCCCCCACTCATGTCTCCCATCACCCCACCCCCCAGCAGTGCAGGGGCAGCCTCCACCAGGCCCCCACTCATGTCCCCCTGCACCCCCACCCCCCAGCATCCAGGGGCACCCTCCACCAGGCCCCCACTCATGTCTCCCAGCACCCCCACCCCCCAGCATCCAGGGGCTCCCTCCACCAGGCCCCCACTCATGTCTCCCTGCACCCCCACCCCCCAGCAGTGCAGGGGCAGCCTCCACCAGGCCCCCACTCATGTCCCCCTTCACCCCCACCCCCCAGCATCCAGGGGCACCCTCCACCAGGCCCCCACTCATGTCTCTCAGCACCCCCACTCCCCAGCATCCAGGGGCTCCCTCCACCAGGCCCCCACTCATGTCTCCCTGCACCCCCACCCCCCAGCAGTGCAGGGGACCCTCCACCAGGCCCCCACTCATGTCTCCCCCCACCCCCCAGCACTGTGGTGCACCCTCCACCAGGCCCCCACTCATGTCCAACGCATGTCTCCCATCACACCCGCCCCCCAGCAGTGCAGGGCACCCTCCACCAGGCCCCCACTCATGTCTCCCATCACCCCCACCCCCCAGCATCCAGGGGCACCCTCCACCAGGCCCCCACTCATGTCTCCCTGCACCCCCACCCCCCAGCAGTGCAGGGGCACCCTTCACCAGGCCCCCACTCATGTCCAACGCATGTCTCCCATTACCCCCACCCCCCAGCAGTGCAGGGCACCCTCCACCAGGCCCCCACCCATGTCTCCCATCACCCCCACCCCCCAGCATCCAGGGGCACCCTCCACCCGGCCCCCACTCATGTCTCCCAGCACCCCCAACCCCCAGCAGTGCAGGGGCACCCTCCACCAGGCCCCCACTCATGTCCAACTCATGTCTCCCATCACCCCCACCCCCCGGCAGTGCAGGGGCAGCCTCCACCAGGCCCCCACTCATGTCTCCCAGCACCCCCATCCCCAAGCATCCAGGGGCACCCTCCACCAAACCCCCACTCATGTCTCCCACACCCCCCAGCACTGTGGTGCACCCTCCACCAGGCCCCCACTCATGTCTCCCATCACCCCCACCCCCCAGCAGTGCAGGTGCACCCTCCACCAGGCCCCCACTCATGTCCCCCATCACCCCCACCCCCCAGCATCCAGGGGCACCCTCCATCAGGCCCCCACTCATGTCTCCAGCACCCCCACCCCCCAGCAGTGCAGGGGCACCCTCCACCAGGCCCCCAATCATGTCTCCCAGCACCCCACCGCACAGCATCCAGGTGCACCCTCCACCAGGCCCCCACTCATGTCTCCCTGCACCCCCACCCCCCAGCAGTGCAGGACACCCTCCACCAGGCCCCCACTCATGTCCAACTCATGTCTCCCATCACCCCCACCCCCCAGCATCCAGGGGCACCCTCCAAAGGCCCCACTCATGTCTCCCTGCACCCCCACCCCCAAACAGTGCAGGGCACCCTCCATCAGGCCCCCAATAATGTCTCCCAGCACCCCCACCCCCCAGCATCCAGGTGCACCCTCCACCAGAGCCCCACTCATGTCTGCTATCACCCCCACCCCCCAGCAGTGCAGGGCTCCCTCCACCAGGCCCCCACTCATGTCCCCCTGCACCCCCACCCCCCCGGCATCCAGGGGCACCCTCCACCAGGCCCCCACTCATGTCTCCCATCATCCCCACCCCCCAGCATCCAGGGGCACCCTCCACCAGGCCCCCACTCATGTCCAACTCATGTCTCCCATCACCCCCACCCCCAGCAGTGCAGGGGCACCCTCCACCAGGCCCCACTCATGTCTCCCACCACCCCCACCCCCCAGCATACAGGGGCACCCTCCACCAGGCCCCCACTCATGTCTCCCATCACCCCCACCCCCAGCAGTGCAGGGGCAGCCTCCACCAGGCCCCCACTCATGTCTCCCACCACCCCCAACCCCCAGCAGTGCAGGTGCACCCTCCACCAGGCCCCCACTCATGTCTCTCAGCACCCCCACCCCCCAGCAGTGCAGGACACCCTCCACCAGGCCCCCACTCATGTCTCCCACCACCCCCACCCCCCAGCAGTTCAGGGCACCCTCCACCAGGCCCCCACTCATGTCTCCCACACCCCAACCCCCAGCAGTGCAGGGGCACCCTCCACCAGGCCCCCACTCATGTCCAACTCATGTCCCCCATCACCCCCACCCCCCAGCATCCAGGGGCACCCTCCACCAGGCCCCCACTCATGTCCAACTCATGTCTCCCATCACCCCCACCCCCCAGCATCCAGGGGCACCCTCCACCAGGCCCCCACTCATGTCCAAATCATGTCTCCCATCACCCTCACCCCCAGCAGTGCAGGGCACCCTCCACCAGGCCCCCACTCATGTCTCCCAGCACCCCCACCCCCCAGCAGTGCAGGGGCACCCTCCACCAGGCCCCCACTCATGTCCCCCATCACCCCCACCCCCCGCATCCAGGGGCACCCTCCATCAGGACCCCACTCATGACTCCCAGCACACCCACCCACCAGCAGCGCAGGGGCACCCTCCACCAGGCCCCCACTCATGTCTCCCATCACCCCCACCCCCCAGCAGTGCAGGGGCAGCCTCCACCAGGCCCCCACTCATGTCCCCCTGCACACCCACCCCCCAGCATCCAGGGGCACCCTCCACCAGGCCCCCACTCAAGTCTCCCTGCACCCCCACCCCCCAGCAGTGCAGGGCACCCTCCACCAGGCCCCCAATCATGTCTCCCAGCACCCCCAGCACTGTGGTGCAACCTCCACCAGGCCCCCACTCATGTCTCCCAGCACCCCCACCCCCCAGCAGTGCAGGGGCACCCTCCACCAGGCCCCCACTCATGTCCAACTCATGTCTCCCATCACCCCCACCCCCCAGCAGTGAAGGGCACCCTCCACCAGGCCCCCACTCATGTCTCCCATCACCCCCACCCCCCAGCATCCAGGGGCACCCTCCACCAGGCCCCCACTCATGTCTCCCAGCACCCCCTCCCCCCAGCAGTGCAGGGGCACCCTCCACCAGGCCCCCACTCATGTCCAACTCATGTCCCCCATCACCCCCACCCCCCAGCATCCAGGGGCACCCTCCACAGGCCCCCACTCATGTCTCCCAGCACCCCCACCCCCCAGCAGTGCTGGGGCACCCTCCACCAGGCCCCCACTCATGTCCCTCATCACCCCCACCCCCCAGCATCTAGGGGCACCCTCCATCAGGCCCCCACTCATGTCTCCCAGCACCCCCACCCCCCAGCAGTGCAGGGCACCCTCCACCAGGCCCCCACTCAAGTCCCCATCACCCCCACCCCCCAGCATCCAGGGGCACCCTCCACCAGGCCCCCACTCATGTCTCCCAGCACCCCACTCCCCAGCAGTGCAGGGGCACCCTCCACCAGGCCCCAACTCATGTCCCCATCGCCCCCACCCCCCAGCATCCAGGGGCACCCTCCATCAGGCCCCGACTCATGTCTCCCAGCACCCCCACCCCCCAGCAGTGCAGGGCACCCTCCACCAGGCCCCCACTCATGTCCAACTCATGTCTCCCATCACCCCCACCCCCCAGCAGTGCAGGGGCAGCATCCACCAGGCCCCCACTCATGTCTCACAGCACCCCCACCCCCCAGCATCCAGGGGCACCCTCCACCAGGCCCCCACTCATGTCTCCCACCACCCACACCCCCCAGCACTGTGGTGCACCCTCCACCAGGCCCCCACTCATGTCTCCCATCACCCCCACCCCCCAGCAGTGCAGGGGCACCCTCCACCAGGCCCCCACTCATGTCCCCCAACACCCCCACCCCCCAGCATCCAGGGGCACCCTCCACCAGGCCCCCACTCATGTCTCCCTGCACCCCCACCCCCCAGCAGTGCAGGGCACCCTCCACCAGGCCCCCAATCATGTCTCCCAGCACCCCCAGCACTGTGGTGCAACCTCCACCAGGACCCCACTCATGACTCCCAGCACACCCACTCACCAGCAGCGCAGGGGCACCCTCCACCAGGCCCCCACTCATGTCTCCCATCACCCCCACCCCCCAGCAGTGCAGGGGCAGCCTCCACCAGGCCCCCACTCATGTCCCCCTGCACACCCACCCCCCAGCATCCAGGGGCACCCTCCACCAGGCCCCCACTCAAGTCTCCCTGCACCCCCACCCCCCAGCAGTGCAGGGCACCCTCCACCAGGCCCCCAATCATGTCTCCCAGCACCCCCAGCACTGTGGTGCAACCTCCACCAGGCCCCCACTCATGTCTCCCAGCACGCCCACCCCCCAGCAGTGCAGGGGCACCCTCCACCAGGCCCCCACTCATGTCCAACTCATGTCTCCCATCACCCCCACCCCCCAGCAGTGAAGGGCACCCTCCACCAGGCCCCCACTCATGTCTCCCATCACCCCCACCCCCCAGCATCCAGGGGCACCCTCCACCAGGCCCCCACTCATGTCTCCCAGCACCCCCTCCCCCGAGCAGTGCAGGGGCACCCTCCACCAGGCCCCCACTCATGTCCAACTCATGTCTCCCATCACCCCCACCCCCCAGCAGTGAAGGGCACCCTCCACCAGGCCCCCACTCATGTCTCCCATCACCCCCACCCCCCAGCATCCAGGGGCACCCTCCACCATGCCCCCACTCATGTCTCCCAGCACCCCCTCCCCCGAGCAGTGCAGGGGCATCCTCCACCAGGCCCCCACTCATGTCCCTCATCACCCCCACCCCCCAGCATCTAGGGGCACCCTCCATCAGGCCCCCACTCATGTCTCCCAGCACCCCCACCCCCCAGCAGTGCAGGGCACCCTCCACCAGGCCCCCACTCAAGTCCCCCTCACCCCCACCCCCCAGCATCCAGGGGCACCCTCCACCAGGCCCCCACTCATGTCTCCCAGCACCCCACTCCCCAGCAGTGCAGGGGCACCCTCCACCAGGCCCCCACTCATGTCCCCATCGCCCCCACCCCCCAGCATCCGGGGGCACCCTCCATCAGGCCCCGACTCATGTCTCCCAGCACCCCCACCCCCCAGCAGTGCAGGGCACCCTCCACCAGGCCCCCACTCATGTCCAACTCATGTCTCCCATCACCCCCACCCCCCAGCAGTGCAGGGGCAGCATCCACCAGGCCCCCACTCATGTCTCACAGCGCCCCCACCCCCCAGCATCCAGGGGCACCCTCCACCAGGCCCCCACTCATGTCTCCCATCACCCCCACCCCCCAGCAGTGCAGGGGCATCCTCCACCAGGCCCCCACTCATGTCCCCCATCACCCCCACCCCCCAGCATCCAGGGGCACCCTCCACCAGACCCCCACTCATGTCCCCCATCACCCCCACCCCCCAGCATCCAGGGGCACCCTCCATCAGGCCCCCACTCATGTCTCCCAGCACCCCCACCCTCCAGCAGTGCAGCGGCACCCTCCACCAGGCCCCCACTCATGTCTCCCATCACCCCCACCCCCCAGCAGTGCAGGGGCAGCCTCCACCAGGCCCCCACTTATGTCCCCCTGAACCCCCAACCCCCAGCATCCAGGGGCACCCTCCACCAGGCCCCCACTCATGTCTCCCAGCACCCCCACCCCCCAGCAGTGCAGGGGCACCCTCCACCAGGCCCCCACTCATGTCCCCCATCACCCGACCCCCCAGCATCCAGGGGCACCCTCCATCAGGACCCCACTCATGACTGCCAGCACCCCCACCCCCCAGCAGTGCAGGGGCACCCTCCATCAGGCCCCCACTCATGTCTCCCATCACCCACACCCCCCAGCAGTGCAGGGGCAGCCTCCACCAGACCCCCACTCATGTCCCCCTGCACACCCACCCCCAGCATCCAGGGGCACCCTCCACCAGGCCCCCACTCATGTCTCCCAGCACCCCCACCCCCCAGCATCCAGGGGCACCCTCCACCAGGCCGCCACTCATGTCTCCCTGCACCCTCACACCCCAGAAGTGCAGGCACCCTCCACCAGGCCCCCAATCATGTCTCCCAGCACCCCCCCAGCACTGTGGTGCACCCTCCACCAGGCCCCCACTCATGTCTCCCAGCACCCCCACCCCCCAGCAGTGCAGGGGCACCCTCCACCAGGCCCCCACTCATGTCCAACTCATGTCTCCCATCACCCCCACCCCCCAGCAGTGCAGGGCACCCTCCACCAGGCCCCCACTCATGTCTCCCATCACCCCCACCCCCCAGCATCCAGGGGCACCCTCCACCAGGCCCCCACTCATGTCTCCCAGCACCCCTCCCCCCAGCAGTGCAGGGGCACCCTCCACCAGGCCCCCACTCATGTCCAACTCATGTCCCCCATCACCCCCACCCCCCAGCATCCAGGGGCACCCTCCACCAGGCCCCCACTCATGTCTCCCAGCACCCCCACCCCCCAGCAGTGCAGGGGCACCCTCCACCAGGCCCCCACTCATGTCCCCCATCACCCCCACCCCCAGCATCCAGGGGCACCCTCCATCAGGCCCCCACTCATGTCTCCCAGCACCCCCACCCCCCAGCAGTGCAGGTCACCCTCCACCAGGCCCCCACTCATGTCCCCCATCACCCCCACCCCCCCGCATCCAGGGGCACCCTCCACCAGGCCCCCACTCATGTCTCCCAGCACCCCCACCCCCCCCAGCAGTGCAGGGGAACTCTCCACCAGGCCCCCACTCATGTCCCTCATCACCCCCACCCCCAGCATCCAGGGGCACCCTCCATCAGGCCCCCACTCATGTCTCACAGCACCCCCACCCCCCAGCAGTGCAGGGCACCCTCCACCAGGCCCCCACTCATGTCCAACTCATGTCTCCCATCACCCCCACCTCCCAGCAGTGCAGGGGCAGCATCCACCAGGCCCCCACTCATGTCTCCCAGAACCCCCACCCCCCAGCATCCAGGGGCACCCTCCACCAGGCCCCCACTCATGTCTCCCACCACCCACACCCCCCAGCACTGTGGTGCACCCTCCACCAGGCCCCCACTCATGTCTCCCAGCACCCCCACCCCCAGCAGTGCGGGGGCACCCTCCACCAGGCCCCCACTCATGTCCCCCATCACACCCACCCCCCAGCATCCAGGGGCACCCTCCATCAGGCCCCCACTCATGACTCCCAGCACCCCCATCCCCCAGCACTGCAGGGGCACCCTCCACCAGGCCCCCACTCATGTCTCCCATCACCCCCACCCCCCAGCAGTGCGGGGGCAGCCTCCACCAGGTCCCCACTCATGTCCCCCTGCACCCCCAGCCTCCAGCATCCAGGGGCACCCTCCACCAGGCCCCCACTCATGTCCCCCATCACCCCCACCCCCCAGCATCCAGGGGCACCCTCCATCAGGCCCCGACTCATGACTCCCAGCACCCCCATCCCCCAGCAGTGCAGGGGCACCCTCCACCAGGCCCCCACTCATGTCTCCCAGCACCCCCTACCCCCAGCATCCAGGGGCACCCTCCACCAGGCCCCCACTCATGTCTCCCTGCACCCCCACCCCCCAGCAGTGCAGGGCACCCTCCACCAGGCCCCCACTCATGTCTCCCACCACCCCCACCCCCCAGCACTGTGGTGCACCCTCCACCAGGCCCCCACTCATGTCTCCCATCACCCCCACCCCCCAGCAGTTCAGGGGCACCATCCACCAGGCCCCCACTCATGTCCCCCTGCACCCCCACCCCCCAGCATCCAGGGGCACCCTCCACCAGGCCCCCACTCATGTCCAATTCATATCTCCCATCACCCCCACCCCCAGCAGTGCAGGGTACCCTCCACCAGGCCCCCACTCATGTCCAAATCATGTCTCCCATCACACCCACCACCCAGCACTGTGGAGCACCCTCCACCAGGCCCCCACTCATGTCTCCCATCACACCCACCACCCAGCAGTGCAGGGGCACCCTCCACCAGGCCCCCACTCATGTCCCCCTGCACCCCCACCCCCCAGCATCCAGGGGCACCCTCCACCAGGCCCCCACTCATGTCCAACTCATGTCTCCCAACACCCCCACCCCCCAGCAGTGCAGGGGCACCCTCCACCAGGCCCCCATTCATGTCTCCCACCACCCCCACCCCCCAGCATCCAGGGGCACCCTCCACCAGGCCCCCACTCATGTCTCCCATCACCCACACCCCCCAGCAGTACAGGGGCAGCCTCCACCAGGCCCCCACTCATGTCTCCCACCACCCCCACCCCCCAGCAGTGCAGGTGCACCCTCCACCAGGCCCCCACTCATGTCTCCCAGCACCCCCACCCCCCCAGCAGTGCAGGGGCACCCTCCACCAGGCCCCCACTCATGTCTCCCACCACCCCCACCCCACAGCAGTGCAGGGGCACCCTACACCAGGCCCCCACTCATGTCCAATTCATATCTCCCATCACCCCCACCCCAGCAGTGCAGGGTACCCTCCACCAGGCCCCCACTCATGTCCAACTCATGTCTCCCATCACACCTACCACCCAGCACTGTGGAGCACCCTCCACCAGGCCCCCACTCATGTCTCCCATCACACCCACCACCCAGCAGTGCAGGGGCACCCTCCACCAGGCCCCCACTCATGTCCCCCTGCACCCCCACCCCCCAGCACTGTGGTGCACCCTCCACCAGGCCCCCACTCATGTCTCCCATCACCCCCACCCCCCAGCAGTGCAGGGGCACCATCCACCAGGCCCCCACTCATGTCTCCCTGCACCCCCATCCCCCAGCAGTGCAGGGGCACCATCCACCAGGCCCCCACTCATGTCTCCCTGCACCCCCATCCCCCAGCAGTGCAGGGGCACCATCCAACAGGCCCCCACTCATGACTCCCAGCACCCCCATCCCCCAGCAGTGCAGGGGCACCCTCCACCAGGCCCCCACTCATGTCTCCCATCACCCCCACCCCCCAGCAGTGCAGGGGCAGCCTCCACCAGGTCCCCACTCATGTCCCCCTGCACCCCCACCCTCCAGCATCCAGGGGCACACTCCACCAGGCCCCCACTCATGTCCCCCATCACCCCCACCCCCCAGCATCCAGGGGCACCCTCCATCAGGCCCCGACTCATGACTCCCAGCACCCCATCCCCCAGCAGTGCAGGGGCACCATCCACCAGGCCACACTCATGTCTCCCAGCACCCCCTAACCCCAGCATCCAGGGGCACCCTCCACCAGGCCCCCACTCATGTCTCCCTGCGCCCCCACCCCCCAGCAGTGCAGGGCACCCTCCACCAGGCCCCCACTCATGTCTCCCACCACCCCCACCCCCCAGCACTGTGGTGCACCCTCCACCAGGCCCCCACTCATGTCTCCCATCACCCCCACCCCCCAGCAGTGCAGGGGCACCATCCACCAGGCCCCCACTCATGTCCCCCTGCACCCCCACCCCCCAGCATCCAGGGGCACCCTCCACCAGGCCCCCACTCATGTCTCCCATTACCCCCACCCCACAGCATCCAGGGGCACCCTCCACCAGGCCCCCACTCATGTCCAATTCATATCTCCCATCACCCCCACCCCCAGCAGTGCAGGGTACCCTCCACCAGGCCCCCACTCATGTCCAACTCATGTCTCCCATCACACCCACCACCCAGCACTGTGGAGCACCCTCCACCAGGCCCCCACTCATGTCTCCCATCACACCCACCACCCAGCATTGCAGGGGCACCCTCCACCAGGCCCCCACTCATGTCCCCCTGCACCCCCACCCCCCAGCATCCAGGGGCACCCTCCACCAGGCCCCCACTCATGTCCAACTCATGTCTCCCAACACCCCCACCCCCCAGCAGTGCAGGGGCACCCTCCACCAGGCCCCCATTCATGTGTCCCACCACCCCCACCCCCCAGCATCCAGGGGCACCCTCCACCAGGCCCACACTCATGTCTCCCAGCACCCCCTAACCCCAGCATCCAGGGGCACCCTCCACCAGGCCCCCACTCATGTCTCCCTGCACCCCCACCCCCCAGCAGTGCAGGGCACCCTCCACCAGGCCCCCACTCATGTCTCCCACCACCCCCACCCCCCAGCACTGTGGTGCACCCTCCACCAGGCCCCCACTCATGTCTCCCATCACCCCCACCCCCCAGCAGTGCAGGGGCACCATCCACCAGGCCCCCACTCATGTCCCCCTGCACCCCCACCCCCCAGCATCCAGGGGCACCCTCCACCAGGCCCCCACTCATGTCTCCCATTACCCCCACCCCACAGCATCCAGGGGCACCCTCCACCAGGCCCCCACTCATGTCCAATTCATATCTCCCATCACCCCCACCCCCAGCAGTGCAGGGTACCCTCCACCAGGCCCCCACTCATGTCCAACTCATGTCTCCCATCACACCCACCACCCAGCACTGTGGAGCACCCTCCACCAGGCCCCCACTCATGTCTCCCATCACACCCACCACCCAGCATTGCAGGGGCACCCTCCACCAGGCCCCCACTCATGTCCCCCTGCACCCCACCCCCCAGCATCCAGGGGCACCCTCCACCAGGCCCCCACTCATGTCCAACTCATGTCTCCCAACACCCCCACCCCCCAGCAGTGCAGGGGCACCCTCCACCAGGCCCCCATTCATGTCTCCCACCACCCCCACCCCCCAGCATCCAGGGGCACCCTCCACCAGGCCCCCACTCATGTCTCCCATCACCCCCACCCCCCAGCAGTACAGGGGCAGCCTCCACCAGGCCCCCACTCATGTCTCCCACCACCCCCACCCCCCAGCAGTGCAGGTGCACCCTCCACCAGGCCCCCACTCATGTCTCCCAGCACCCCCACCCCCCCAGCAGTGCAGGGGCACCCTCCACCAGGCCCCCACTCATGTCTCCCACCACCCCCACCCCACAGCAGTGCAGGGGCACCCTCCACCAGGCCCCCACTCATGTCCAACTCATGTCCCCCATCACCCCCACCCCCCAGCATCCAGGGGCACCCTCTACCAGGCCCCCACTCATGTCCAACTCATGTCTCCCATCCCCCCCACCCCGCAGCATCCATGGGCACCCTCCACCAGGCCCCCACACATGTCCAACTCATGTCTCCCATCACCCTCACCCCCCAGCAGTGAAAGGGCACCCTCCACCAGGCCCCCACTCATGTCTCCCAGCACCCCCACCCCCCAGCAGTGCAGGGGCACCCTCTACCAGGCCCCCACTCATGTCCCCCATCACCCCCACGCCCAGCATCCAGGGGCACCCTCCATCAGGCCCCCACCCATGTTTCCCAGCACCCCCACCCCCCAGCAGTGCAGGGGCACCCTCCACCAGGCCCCCACTCATGTCTCTCATCACCCCCCAGCAGTGCAGGGGCAGCCTCCACCAGGCCCCCACTCATGTCCCCCTGCACCCTCACCCCCCAGCATCCAGGGGCACCCTCTACCAGACCCCCACTCATGTCTCCCAGCACCCCCACCCCCCAGCATCCAGGGGCACCCTCCACCAGGCCCCCACTCATGTCTCCCTGCACCACCACCCCCCAGCAGTGCAGGGCACCCTCCACCAGGCCCCCAATCATGTCTCCCAGCACCCCCACCCCCCAGCATCCAGATGACCCTCCACTAGTCCCCCACTCATGTCTCCCAACACCCCCACCCCCCAGCAGTGCAGGGCACCCTCCACCAGGCCCCCACTCATGTTCCCCTGCACCCCCACCCCCCAGCATCCAGGTGCACCCTCTACCAGGCCCCCACTCATGTCCCCCATCACCCCCACGCCCAGCATCCAGGGGCACCCTCCATCAGGCCCCCACCCATGTCTCCCAGCACCCCCACCCCCCGGCAGTGCAGGGGCACCCTCCACCAGGCCCCCACTCATGTCTCTCATCACCCCCCAGCAGTGCAGGGGCAGCCTCCACCAGGCCCCCACTCATGTCCCCCTGCACCCTCACCCCCCAGCATCCAGGGGCACCCTCTACCAGACCCCCACTCATGTCTCCCAGCACCCCCACCCCCCAGAATCCAGGGGCACCCTCCACCAGGCCCCCACTCATGTCTCCCTGCACCCCCACCCCCCAGCAGTGAAGGGCACCCTCCACCAGGCCCCCAATCATGTCTCCCAGCACCCCCACCCCCCCAGCATCCAGGTGACCCTCCACCAGGCCCCCACTCATGTCTCCCAACACCCCCACCCCCCAGCAGTGCAGGGCACCCTCCACCAGGCCCCCACTCATGTTCCCCTGCACCCCCACCCCCCAGCATCCAGGTGCACCCTCCACCAGGCCCCCACTCATGTCTCCCATCACCCCACCCCCCAGCATCCAGGGGCACCCTCCACCAGGTCCCCTCTCATGTGCAACTCATGTCTCCCATCACCCCCACCCCCCAGCAGTACAGGGGCACCCTCCACCAGGCCCCCACTCATGTCTCGCAACACCCCCACCCCCCAGCATCTAGGGGCACCCTCCACCAGGCCCCCACTCATGTCTCCCATCACCCCCACCCCCTAGCATCCAGGGGCACCCTCCACCAGGCCCCCACTCATGTCTCCCAGCACCCCCACCCCCCAGCATCCAGGGGCTCCCTCCACCAGGCCCCCACTCATGTCTCCCTGCACCCCCACCCCCCAGCAGTGCAGGGGACCCTCCACCAGGCCCCCACTCATGTCTCCCCCCACCCCCCAGCACTGTGGTGCACCCTCCACCAGGCCCCCACTCATGTCTCCCTGCACCCCCACCCCCAGCAGTGCAGGGGCACCCTCCACCAAGCCCCCACTCGTGTCCAACGCATGTCTCCCATCACCCCCACCCCCCAGCAGTGCAGGGCACCCTCCACCAGGCCCCCACTCATGTCCAACTCATGTCTCCCATTACCCCCACCCCCCAGCATCCAGGGGCACCCTCCACCAGGCCCCCACTCATGTCTCCCAGCACCCCCATCCCCAAGCATCCAGGGGCACCCTCCATCAGGCCCCCACTCATGTATCCCAGCACCCCCACCCCCCAGCAGTGAAGGGGCACCCTCCACCAGGCCCCCACTCATGTCTCCAATCACCCACACCCCACAGCAGTGCAGGGGCAGCCTCCACCAGGCCCCCACTCATGTCCCCCTGCACCCCCACCCCCCAGCATCCACGGGCACCCTCCACCAGGCCCCCACTCATGTCTCCCAGCACCCCCACCTCCCAGCATCCAAGGGCTCCCTCTACCAGACCCCCACTCATGTCTCCCAGCACCCCCACCCCCCAGCATCCAGGGGCACCCTCCACCAGGCCCCCACTCATGTCTCCCTGCACCCCCACCCCCCAGCAGTGAAGGGCACCCTCCACCAGGCCCCCAATCATGTCTCCCAGCACCCCCACCCCCCCAGCATCCAGGTGACCCTCCACCAGGCCCCCACTCATGTCTCCCAACACCCCCACCCCCCAGCAGTGCAGGGCACCCTCCACCAGGCCCCCACTCATGTTCCCCTGCACCCCCACCCCCCAGCATCCAGGTGCACCCTCCACCAGGCCCCCACTCATGTCTCCCATCACCCCACCCCCCAGCATCCAGGGGCACCCTCCACCAGGTCCCCTCTCATGTGCAACTCATGTCTCCCATCACCCCCACCCCCCAGCAGTACAGGGGCACCCTCCACCAGGCCCCCACTCATGTCTCGCAACACCCCCACCCCCCAGCATCTAGGGGCACCCTCCACCAGGCCCCCACTCATGTCTCCCATCACCCCCACCCCCTAGCATCCAGGGGCACCCTCCACCAGGCCCCCACTCATGTCTCCCAGCACCCCCACCCCCCAGCATCCAGGGGCTCCCTCCACCAGGCCCCCACTCATGTCTCCCTGCACCCCCACCCCCCAGCAGTGCAGGGGACCCTCCACCAGGCCCCCACTCATGTCTCCCCCCACCCCCCAGCACTGTGGTGCACCCTCCACCAGGCCCCCACTCATGTCTCCCTGCACCCCCACCCCCAGCAGTGCAGGGGCACCCTCCACCAAGCCCCCACTCGTGTCCAACGCATGTCTCCCATCACCCCCACCCCCCAGCAGTGCAGGGCACCCTCCACCAGGCCCCCACTCATGTCCAACTCATGTCTCCCATTACCCCCACCCCCCAGCATCCAGGGGCACCCTCCACCAGGCCCCCACTCATGTCTCCCAGCACCCCCATCCCCAAGCATCCAGGGGCACCCTCCATCAGGCCCCCACTCATGTATCCCAGCACCCCCACCCCCCAGCAGTGCAGGGGCACCCTCCACCAGGCCCCCACTCATGTCTCCAATCACCCACACCCCACAGCAGTGCAGGGGCAGCCTCCACCAGGCCCCCACTCATGTCCCCCTGCACCCCCACCCCCCAGCATCCACGGGCACCCTCCACCAGGCCCCCACTCATGTCTCCCAGCACCCCCACCCCCCAGCATCCAAGGGCTCCCTCCACCAGGCCCCCACTAATGTCTCCCTGCACCCCCACCCCCCAGCAGTGCAGGGGACCCTCCACCAGGCCCCCACTCATGTCTCCCCCCACCCCCAGCACTGTGGTGCACCCTCCATCAGGCCCCCACTCATGTCCAACGCATGTCTCCCATCACCCCCACCCCCCAGCAGTGCAGGGCACCCTCCACCAGGCCCCCACTCATGTCTCCCATCACCCCCACCCCCCAGCATCCAGGGGCACCCTCCACCAGGCCCCCACTCATGTCTCCCAGCACCCCCACCCCCCAGCAGTGCAGGGGCACCCTTCACCAGGCCCCCACTCATGTCCAACGCATGTCTCCCATCACCCCCACCCCCCAGCAGTGCAGGGCACCCTCCACCAGGCCCCCACCCATGTCTCCCATCACCCCCACCCCCCAGCATCCAGGGGCACCCTCCACCAGGCCCCCACTCATGTCTCCCAGCACCCCCAACCCCCAGCAGTGCAGGGGCACCCTCCACCAGGCCCCCACTCATGTCCAACTCATGTCTCCCATCACCCCCACCCCCCGGCAGTGCAGGGGCAGCCTCCACCAGGCCCCCACTCATGTCTCCCAGCACCCCCATCCCCAAGCATCCAGGGGCACCCTCCACCAAACCCCCACTCATGTCTCCCACACCCCCCAGCACTGTAGTGCACCCTCCACCAGGCCCCCACTCATGTCCCCCATCACCCCCACCCCCCAGCATCCAGGGGCACCCTCCATCAGGCCCCCACTCATGTCTCCCAGCACCCCCACCCCCCAGCAGTGCAGGGGCACCCTCCACCAGGCCCCCAATCATGTCTCCCAGCACCCCACCGCCCAGCATCCAGGTGCACCCTCCACCAGGCCCCCACTCATGTCTCCCTGCACCCCCACCCCCCAGCAGTGCAGGACACCCTCCACCAGGCCCCCACTCATGTCCAACTCATGTCTCCCATCACCCCCACCCCCCAGCATCCAGGGGCACCCTCCACCAGGCCCCACTCATGTCTCCCTGCACCCCCACCCCCAAACAGTGCAGGGCACCCTCCATCAGGCCCCCAATAATGTATCCCAGCACCCCCACCCCCCAGCATCCAGGTGCACCCTCCACCAGAGCCCCACTCCTGTCTGCTATCACCCCCACCCCCCAGCAGTGCAGGGCTCCCTCCACCAGGCCCCCACTCATGTCCCCCTGCACCCCCACCCCCCGGCATCCAGGGGCACCCTCCACCAGGCCCCCACTCATGTCTCCCATCATCCCCACCCCCCAGCATCCAGGGGCACCCTCCACCAGGCCCCCACTCATGTCCAACTCATGTCTCCCATCACCCCCACCCCCAGCAGTGCAGGGGCACCCTCCACCAGGCCCCACTCATGTCTCCCACCACCCCCAGCCCCCAGCATACAGGGGCACCCTCCACCAGGCCCCCACTCATGTCTCCCATCACCCCCACCCCCCAGCAGTGCAGGGGCAGCCTCCACCAGGCCCCCACTCATGTCTCCCACCACCCCCAACCCCCAGCAGTGCAGGTGCACCCTCCACCAGGCCCCCACTCATGTCTCCCAGCACCCCCACCCCCCAGCAGTGCAGGACACCCTCCACCAGGCCCCCACTCATGTCTCCCACCACCCCCACCCCCCAGCAGTTCAGGGCACCCTCCACAAGGCCCCCACTCATGTCTCCCACCCCCAACCCCCAGCAGTGCAGGGGCACCCTCCACCAGGCCCCCACTCATGTCCAACTCATGTCCCCCATCACCCCCACCCCCCAGCATCCAGGGGCACCCTCCACCAGGCCCCCACTCATGTCCAACTCATGTCTCCCATCACCCCACCCCCCAGCATCCAGGGGCACCCTCCACCAGGCCCCCACTCATGTCCAAATCATGTCTCCCATCACCCGCACCCCCCAGCAGTGCAGGGCACCCTCCACCAGGCCCCCACTCATGTCTCCCATCACCCCCACCCCCCAGCAGTGCAGGGGCACCCTCCACCAGGCCCCCACTCATGTCCCCCATCACCCCCACCCCCCGCATCCAGGGGCACCCTCCATCAGGACCCCACTCATGACTCCCAGCACACCCACCCACCAGCAGCGCAGGGGCACCCTCCACCAGGCCCCCACTCATGTCTCCCATCACCCCCACCCCCCAGCAGTGCAGGGGCAGCCTCCACCAGGCCCCCACTCATGTCCCCCTGCGCACCCACCCCCCAGCATCCAGGGGCACCCTCCACCAGGCCCCCACTCAAGTCTCCCTGCACCCCCACCCCCCAGCAGTGCAGGGCACCCTCCACCAGGCCCCCAATCATGTCTCCCAGCACCCCCAGCACTGTGGTGCAACCTCCACCAGGCCCCCACTCATGTCTCCCAGCACCCCCACCCCCCAGCAGTGCAGGGGCACCCTCCACCAGGCCCCCACTCATGTCCAACTCATGTCTCCCATCACCCCCACCCCCCAGCAGTGAAGGGCACCCTCCACCAGGCCCCCACTCATGTCTCCCATCACCCCCACCCCCCAGCATCCAGGGGCACCCTCCACCAGGCCCCCACTCATGTCTCCCAGCAGCCCCTCCCCCCAGCAGTGCAGGGGCACCCTCCACCAGCCCCCCACTCATGTCCAACTCATGTCCCCCATCACCCCTACCCCCCAGCATCCAGGGGCACCCTCCACAGGCCCCCACTCATGTCTCCCAGCACCCCCACCCCCCAGCAGTGCTGGGGCACCCTCCACCAGGCCCCCACTCATGTCCCCCATCACCCCCACCCCCCAGCATCTAGGGGCACCCTCCATCAGGCCCCCACTCATGTCTCCCAGCACCCCCACCCCCCAGCAGTGCAGGGCACCCTCCACCAGGCCACCACTCAAGTCCCCATCACCCCCACCCCCCAGCATCCAGGGGCACCCTCCACCAGGCCCCCACTCATGTCTCCCAGCACCCCACTCCCCAGCAGTGCAGGGGCACCCTCCACCAGGAACCCACTCATGTCCCCATCGCCCCCACCCCCAGCATCCAGGGGCACCCTCCATCAGGCCCCGACTCATGTCTCCCAGCACCCCCAACCCCCAGCAGTCCAGGGCACCCTCCACCAGGCCCCCACTCATGTCCAACTCATGTCTCCCATCACCCCCATCCCCCAGCAGTGCAGGGGCAGCATCCACCAGGCCCCCACTCATGTCTCATAGCACCCCCACCCCCCAGCATCCAGGGGCACCCTCCACCAGGCCCCCACTCATGTCTCCCACCACCCACACCCCCAGCACTGTGGTGCACCCTCCACCAGGCCCCCACTCATGTCTCCCATCACCCCCACCCCCCAGCAGTGCAGGGGCACCCTCCACCAGGCCCCCATTCATGTCCCCCATCACCCCCACCCCCCAGCATCCAGGGGCACCCTCCACCAGGCCCCCACTCATGTCCCCCTTCACCCCCACCCACCAGCATCCAGGGGCACCCTCCATCAGGCCCCCACTCATGTCTCCCAGCACCCCCACCCCCCAGCAGTGCAGCGGCACCCTCCACCAGGCCCCCACTCATGTCTCCCATCACCCCCACCCCCCAGCAGTGCAGGGGCAGCCTCCACCAGGCCCCCACTCATGTCCCCCTGCGCACCCACCCCCCAGCATCCAGGGGCACCCTCCACCAGGCCCCCACTCAAGTCTCCCTGCACCCCCACCCCCCAGCAGTGCAGGGCACCCTCCACCAGGCCCCCAATCATGTCTCCCAGCACCCCCAGCACTGTGGTGCAACCTCCACCAGGCCCCCACTCATGTCTCCCAGCACCCCCACCCCCCAGCAGTGCAGGGGCACCCTCCACCAGGCCCCCACTCATGTCCAACTCATGTCTCCCATCACCCCCACCCCCCAGCAGTGAAGGGCACCCTCCACCAGGCCCCCACTCATGTCTCCCATCACCCCCACCCCCCAGCATCCAGGGGCACCCTCCACCAGGCCCCCACTCATGTCTCCCAGCAGCCCCTCCCCCCAGCAGTGCAGGGGCACCCTCCACCAGCCCCCCACTCATGTCCAACTCATGTCCCCCATCACCCCCACCCCCCAGCATCCAGGGGCACCCTCCACAGGCCCCCACTCATGTCTCCCAGCACCCCCACCCCCCAGCAGTGCTGGGGCACCCTCCACCAGGCCCCCACTCATGTCCCCCATCACCCCCACCCCCCAGCATCTAGGGGCACCCTCCATCAGGCCCCCACTCATGTCTCCCAGCACCCCCACCCCCCAGCAGTGCAGGGCACCCTCCACCAGGCCACCACTCAAGTCCCCATCACCCCCACCCCCCAGCATCCAGGGGCACCCTCCACCAGGCCCCCACTCATGTCTCCCAGCACCCCACTCCCCAGCAGTGCAGGGGCACCCTCCACCAGGCCCCCACTCATGTCCCCATCGCCCCCACCCCCAGCATCCAGGGGCACCCTCCATCAGGCCCCGACTCATGTCTCCCAGCACCCCCACTCCCCAGCAGTCCAGGGCACCCTCCACCAGGCCCCCACTCATGTCCAACTCATGTCTCCCATCACCCCCATCCCCCAGCAGTGCAGGGGCAGCATCCACCAGGCCCCCACTCATGTCTCATAGCACCCCCACCCCCCAGCATCCAGGGGCACCCTCCACCAGGCCCCCACTCATGTCTCCCACCACCCACACCCCCAGCACTGTGGTGCACCCTCCACCAGGCCCCCACTCATGTCTCCCATCACCCCCACCCCCCAGCAGTGCAGGGGCACCCTCCACCAGGCCCCCACTCATGTCCCCCATCACCCCCACCCCCCAGCATCCAGGGGCACCCTCCACCAGGCCCCCACATGTCCCCCTTCACCCCCACCCCCCAGCATCCAGGGGCACCCTCCATCAGGCCCCCACTCATGTCTCCCAGCACCCCCACCCCCCAGCAGTGCAGCGGCACCCTCCACCAGGCCCCCACTCATGTCTCCCATCACCCCCACCCCCCAGCAGTGCAGGGGCAGCCTCCACCAGGCCCCCACTTATGTCCCCCTGAACCCCCAACCCCCAGCATCCAGGGGCACCCTCCACCAGGCCCCCACTCATGTCTCCCAGCACCCCCACCCCCCAGCAGTGCAGGGGCACCCTCCACCAGGCCCCCACTCATGTCCCCCATCACCTCACCCCCCAGCATCCAGGGGCACCCTCCATCAGGACCCCACTCATGACTGCCAGCACCCCCACCCCCCAGCAGTGCAGGGGCACCCTCCATCAGGCCCCCACTCATGTCTCCCATCACCCACACCCCCCAGCAGTGCAGGGGCAGCCTCCACCAGGCCCCCACTCATGTCCCCCTGCACACCCAACCCCAGCATCCAGGGGCACCCTCCACCAGGCCCCCACTATTGTCTCCCAGCACCCCCACCCCCCAGCAGTGCAGGGGCACCCTCCACCAGGCCCCCACTCATGTCCAACTCATGTCTCCCATCACCCCCCACCCCCCAGCAGTGCAGGGCACCCTCCACCAGGCCCCCACTCATGTCTCCCATCACCCCCACCCCCCAGCATCCAGGGGCACCCTCCACCAGGCCCCCACTCATGTCTCCCAGCACCCCCTCCCCCCAGCAGTGCAGGGGCACCCTCCACCAGGCCCCCACTCATGTCCAACTCATGTCCCCCATCACCCCCACCCCCCAGCATCCAGGGGCACCCTCCACCAGGCCCCCACTCATGTCTCCCAGCACCCCCACCCCCCAGCAGTGCAGGGGCACCCTCCACCAGGCCCCCACTCATGTCCCCCATCACCCCCACCCCCCAGCATCCAGGGGCACCCTCCTTCAGGCCCCCACTCATGTCTCCCAGCACCCCCACCCCCAGCAGTGCAGGGCACCCTCCACCAGGCCCCCACTCATGTCTCCCATCACCCCCACCCCCCCAGCATCCAGGGGCACCCTCCACCAGGCCCCCACTCATGTCCAACTCATGTCTCCCATCACCCCCACCTCCCAGCAGTGCAGGGGCACCCTCCACCAGGCCCCCACTCATGTCTCCCACCACCCTCACCCCCCAGCATCCAGGGGCACCCTCCACCAGGCCCCCACTCATGTCCAACTCATGTCTCCCATCACCCCCACCCCCCTGCAGTGCAGGGGCACCCTCCACCAGGCCCCACTCATGTCTCCCACCACCCCCACCCCCCAGCATACAGGGGCACCCTCCACCAGGCCCCCACTCATGTCTCCCATCACCCCCACCCCCCAGCAGTGCAGGGGCAGCCTCCACCAGGCCCCCACTCATGTCTCCCACCACCCCCAACCCCCAGCAGTGCAGGTGCACCCTCCACCAGGCCCCCACTCATGTCTCCCAGCATCCCCACCCCCCAGCAGTGCAGGACACCCTCCACCAGGCCCCCACTCATGTCCAACTCATGTCTCCCATCACCCCCACCCCCCAGCAGTGCAGGGCACCCTCCACCAGGCCCCCACTCATGTCTCCCAGCACCCCCACCCCCAGCAGTGCGGGGGCACCCTCCACCAGGCCCCAACTCATGTCCCCCATCACACCCACCCCCCAGCATCCAGGGGCACCCTCCATCAGGCCCCCACTCATGACTCCCAGCACCCCCATCCCCCAGCAGTGCAGGGGCACCCTCCACCAGGCCCCCACTCATGTCTCCCATCACCCCCACCCCCCAGCAGTGCGGGGGCAGCCTCCACCAGGTCCCCACTCATGTCCCCCTGCACCCCCACCCACCAGCATCCAGGGGCACCCTCCACCAGGCCCCCACTCATGTCTCCCATCACCCCCACCCCCCAGCATCCAGGGGCACCCTCCATCAGGCCCCGACTCATGACTCCCAGCACCCCCATCCCCCAGCAGTGCAGGGGCACCCTCCACCAGGCCCCCACTCATGTCTCCCATCACCCCCACCCCCCAGCAGTGCGGGGGCAGCCTCCACCAGGTCCCCACTCATGTCCCCCTGCATCCCCACCCTCCAGCATCCATGGGCACCCTCCACCAGGCCCCCACTCATGTCTCCCAGCATCCCCACCCCCCAGCAGTGCAGGACACCCTCCACCAGGCCCCCACTCATGTCTCTCACCACCCCCACCCCCCAGCAGTTCAGGGCACCCTCCACCAGGCCCCCACTCATGTCTCCCACCCCCCCACCCCCCAGCAGTGCAGGGGCACCCTCCACCAGACCCCCACTCATGTCCAACTCATGTCCCCCATCACCCCCACCCCCCAGCATCCAGGGGCACCCTCCACCAGGCACCCAATCATGTCCAACTCATGTCTCCCATCACCCCCACCCCCGAGCATCCAGGGGCACCCTCCACCAGGCCCACACTCATGTCCAACTCATGTCTCCCATCACCCCCACCCCCCAGCAGTGCAGGGCACCCTCCACCAGGCCCCCACTCATGTCTCCCAGCACCCCCACCCCCAGCAGTGCGGGGGCACCCTCCACCAGGCCCCCACTCATGTCCCCCATCACACCCACCCCCCAGCATCCAGGGGCACCCTCCATCAGGCCCCCACTCATGACTCCCAGCACCCCCATCCCCCAGCAGTGCAGGGGCACCCTCCACCAGGCCCCCACTCATGTCTCCCATCACCCCCACCCCCCAGCAGTGCGGGGGCAGCCTCCACCAGGTCCCCACTCATGTCCCCCTGCACCCCCACCCTCCAGCATCCAGGGGCACCCTCCACCAGGCCCCCACTCATGTCCCCCATCACCCCCACCCCCCAGCATCCAGGGGCACCCTCCATCAGGCCCCGACTCATGACTCCCAGCACCCCCATCCCCCAGCAGTGCAGGGGCACCCTCCACCAGGCCCCCACTCATGTCTCCCATCACCCCCACCCCCCAGCAGTGCGGGGGCAGCCTCCACCAGGTCCCCACTCATGTCCCCCTGCACCCCCACCCTCCAGCATCCAGGGGCACCCTCCACCAGGCCCCCACTCATGTCTCCCAGCACCCCCACCCCCCAGGATCCAGGGGCACCCTCCACCAGGCCCCCACTCATGTCTCCCTGCAACCCCACCCCCCAGCAGTGCAGGGGCACCCTCCACCAGGCCCCCACTCATGTCCCCCAGCCAACATGTCATCACAATCTAGATCCCTGGCCCTTATGGTCAGCCTCCAAATGCCAAAAACCCACCCGAGTATTGCATCCACCCACTTAGTAATGGCAATAACATGATAGAACCCCAATTGCAAGTTTGGAAATGTACACATGTCCCTCACATACACCCAATGGGTGTCAGTGAATGTCAAAACCCATATCATGATATGCATGAAACCAATGAGATGATACTACACATTGAAGTTTGAAGAAAAAATATGTATTCAAAGCAACATAAATTGAAGCAAAAATAAACAAACAATAATGGAAATTTTATAAAAAAAAAAACCAGCAGGTCCGTGAAATAATGCAAAACCACAAATCATAATCCAAAGGAAAGGTGTCCAAAGTCACAGTCCACAAAAGTAAATCCAATGGAAAATTAAAATCGAAAACCATTGCTCCATGGGTAAATCATAAAAAAAATGAAAATCCAAAAGTCAACTATATACAGATAAACAATCCAGGGTCCATGATCCCAACCGTAGACATGAAACCTATCCAATAACACTACCTAAAAAAAACAAAATATATACAAAAATGTGGCTATTGTCCAAAAGGTCCAAAAAAAAATGCTAAACCAAAGGAAACCTAGCACTAACTATAGAACTATTTACAAGGGCAGCGGGCTAGTCCGAGGGCTCACTTCGGGATGTTCCGGGCCAGGGCATCATCGAACTCCTGCTCAATGTCCCAGAGGCGGTCCTCCTCCATGGCCCCGAGGATCTGCAGGGCCATGCACATGTTCACCCCAAACTCCCTGCGGATTGCCTCGAGGCACTCGGCCCGCCTCAGGGCTCTCCGCATGAAGTTCTCCGCCCTGACCTTCGTGAGCCGTGCCTCTTCTGCCCGCTGCCGCTCCGCATCTATGGCGTGGCCCAACCGCTGCCACACGGAAGACACTTCCCGTCCTGGGTCCTCCTGCCCTCCAGCCGATGCCTGCCCCTCCGATGTCAAAGGCCCCGAGCCATCATGGCTCCCACCAAGTTGCTGCTGCTGCTGTGCCTCTGCCCGTGCGCTGCCTCCTGCTGCCTGCACATCCTCCGCTGGCTGGGGTGCAGTTGTTGATGTGGCCACCCCTGCTGGATGTCCGGCTCCCGACTGTGGCAGGGATGCCTCCTCCACCAGCCTGGCCGCACCGTCAGAGGCAGCTCCACAAGGCACCCAGGTGTCTAATGGGTGGGAAGATGGCACGGAGGACGACTGACACATAGGGGGTTCAGTTGAGAAGGGGGTCTGAGCAAGCCCCATCAAACGGAGGAATCCGGCCTGGGTGACCTGTCCCAGTAGGCCGACGCTGTCAACGAGCCATTCGAAATGACGTGCGGTCTCCTCATGAAAAGACTGCAGGTCACCTCGCATGGCCCGTTGATGCAACGACACACCAGTCAGGACAGGCTCAACCCGGACCCGGATAGCCACGTCTGTTAGGCGGAAACCTGTGCAGTTCCCTCTGGGACCACTGCAAAAGATTTAGGACTACAGGTGGTTGGCGGTGAACCCACTTGGTAGCAGTCTGTACCACACAGATTCACTTGGTAGCTGTGGCTGAGCAGTCAGACTTCTCTCAAGAAGAGTTGAGCAGTATGTGGAGTATACTATATAGGACAATTCTTCACAGTAAGACAAGCAAACACACAACAAGGCTTCAGTGTAAAGATATTAAGGTATTTATTTATAACGGAACATCTATAGAAAACACTATGGCACTATCACGGCAAACACTTCAATTACAATTACTCTACGCAGAAGAAAACGATCAATCCCCCTAACAAGATTTCGACAAGTCTAGGTTCTACCGGTATCACTTATTTTCAGACAGAGGTGTATACCTCAACCTAGATGGCACTCTAATATTAGTTAGGATGGGAGAGAAAAATAGGCAGGTTATGAAATCAACACAGTTCAATACTTCACGGATAAAATGCAAGGCAAGAAGGCAAGAACCACAATAGATCATAAAGTTCAAAGGCCAGGCCCACTCGGAGAGAGGCAAGGCGGTATGTCCCAAATAGTCTCTTTGTGGAAATGTGTTCGAGTCTATGTAGCAAATTGTTATTGGAAGATTGAACCAGTTCAGAACAATACGTGAGAAAAAGCTTGGAGACGACCCAACGGAAAGGCGAGGATTAAGACACCTCACTCGAACCGATCGAAAGGGAAGCCAGGCGGACACGGTACCTTGTTGTGGAGAGACAGCTCCGGCGGGGGCAGTTGTTCCTGGTGGTGGATGCACGTCGGGTCTTTGCCAAGAGTAGAGATGATCTCGTCATCGAAGAAAAGTGAAGTCCGGTGCACCACCAGGGAAGAGACCAGCCGCGGAGTGCTCCGTCACAAGGCACCACCTTTTGGTCGCGGTACAGGGGTAGTGGCTATCCGGTTGCCAGGGTGCTCTGCACGGGCAATTCGACCACCGCGTCCGGAGGCGAAGAAAAAGCAAAGGGGACTGGTTGTTCCCACCAGTCAGGGGAAGAGACTCTCCGGCAGGGAGATCTCCTCTGTCGTCGGGAAGTGGTGAGTCGGTTCAGCAGGGCTCCACCGGAGGTGTCATCGTTGCAGGTCGGCTCAGCTTTACCCTCGTCGGATTCTTAGGTCCTGTGGCGACTTCTGAAGATCCAGTCCCAAAAGCCCTGCTTTTATGCAGAAAACCTCCATTCATTCAGCCTAGCTGTCAATCAAAACACGCTAAGTGGTGAGCGGGGAGGCGCACCACTTGGGCCAATCACACCAGAGTGCGACCGGAGTTGGCAAGGCAACTCAGTCCAGGGTGCCTAAACCCCCTCCCACACCCCTGTGGTAACCCAGACAGAATGGCACCACTTTGGAGAGTCTCTGTACAGAAGCCCGCCAAAAGTGGAACAAAGGGCTCAACCTTTGGTTTAGGAGTCACAGAGACCAACACAGACGCCATTTAAAAAAACGAGTTCTGGCAGAAAATACCATCCGATAAACTTATTTAAGATAAGTAAACCGGTGGTATGTTAGAGACTAACAAGAAAAAAGGTATTAATCTCCAACAATGGGAAGAATCCCATAGGGTTATATTCAGGGTCGAACATAACAAGTAGTTTCCACTGCCACCCGCCAAAACTCGACGAGGGGGGACGGGACAGTGCCCCCTCGAATAACAGACCCAGGAGTAATCGAATTACCCCTACTAGTACGTCCACAATAGGATGGTTTGTACTAGTTCTGTTAGTAAATTTAGGTCTAGTAAAGCCAATGGTGACTTTACATGCCCGGGGAGACAGTAGTCAGTCCCTGGGTATGGAGTCTATGGTGGAGGTCCGCTAGGACGCCCCAGTGTTACGGCACGTAGGGTGCGGTGTAACACACATAGAAAAACATATGAGACCCTATGGAGTAAAAGACCCCATAGCTCATAGAACACATTGGCCCTCATTACGACCCTGGCGGAAAGTGACTGACCGGACCGCCACAGCGTAAATAGCGTTTCCGCCATTGCACGAAGGAGCAAAGTGCGGCCCATTCCGACCCATCGGGCACGAGCACCACGGCATGGCGGAAGTGCAAAGTCCGCGATGGCGGAAATGACCCCAAAACGGCCCACACCGCCGCCGTACGGCGCCCTAGGTGCAATACCGCCACCCATCACAGCGGACACCGCAGTGTGCGCCTACCGGAAAGTACGGTGACCGTAAATATACGGAAACGGAAGCAAAAACATGGGCCCGGAACGGGAAACATCCCGCCGTACACCTATAAAACCACAAAAACCACACAACCACTAAAAACACTACCCCGAGACACACCCCAACCCGTCATCCACCCTAGCGAAACCAAGAAAAATGGGAAAAGTAGCGAAGAAAGCGTGCGACCGCAAGCGGCAGGTCCACTTCTCCCGTGAGGAACTCACCGTGCTAACAGAGACCCTCCAGGAGAATGCTGCCGTCGTCTTCTCCACGCAAATGACCAGGACGGCACTTGCGAACAAGAAGGCCATATGGACTCTGGTGGCACAGCGGGTAAGTGCGGTGGGGACCGCACCCCGCAACCCACAGCAATGCAGAAAGCGATGGGACGACCTGCGGATACGCGTCCGCAGCATACTCTCTGCCAACCGCAACATTGCCACAGCCACCGGGGGAGGTCCTGAATCACCCATCAAGTTGACCCCCTGGGAAGAAATCTGTGCCTCCACCATCGGAATGGAGAGCATAGAGGGAGTCGGAGGGATGGAGAAAGGAGTGCAGACATCCGAAGATTCAGGTAGGTGGGCCAGATAAAACAATGCTAAATCCACAATGTCCAATCATGCGAAGTACCATGTGTCCACATAGTGCAACAGAAACACATGTCCAGGAGAACGTCCACACACATCGCCCTGATAGCGCACTTTATAACTCACAATAAATACATAAATAATTAAAAACCCCTAAAACACCCACTACACGTGCAGCAGGCACACCCTAACTGCAGGCTGCCAAACAACTGCACCCTCACTCCACACACAAATGAAAGCACCTCCAAGGCCCCGACCCAAATCACCCTCAGGTACCACCCCAATGCATGTGATACAATGCCATTCCAATACCCACAGACCCATTAATAACCCTCGCCCTCCTTTACTCCACCACAGGGTCCGATCCAAACGACGAGCATCAGGACACCCCTACCAGCACACCTGCAAAGAGGGCCAAGACCAACGGCCAAAGACCCTCCACCTCAGCTGCACGCATCAAGACACGGCAGCAGCACACATCAGGTGGCAGCACACAGGAGGGAACATCAACAGGCACCCCAGCAGCCAGCATGCCCACAACACCACCACCACAGGTCCCCCCAATGGATGCCACAGAAGGCACTGCCTCTGGTGGCAGCAGCACCATAGGTGACACCCCATTGATGGCAGCATGCTCCGACACAGAAGACGGGGATGTCGAAGTCAGATCCATCCATGACCTGTCCCAATCCCCCTGTCTGTCCCATCCCGTACAACATGAGGATACCACGCAGGGGCACCCACAAGACGACGACTGGCCATCCCCCACAAGCCCTGTGGCAAGGCAACATGAGGTCAACAGCCCCTCTGTGACACCCCCGCAAATGGCCATGGCCCAGCAGAGGCAACAGTCCCTCGACCAGTTAATCGTGCAACAGCAGCAACTGGCCACGCTCCTCAAGGACCATGCCGATGAATGTGGGCGCACTAAGGCAGACATAGAAACATCAACTGAGACACTCAGGGCAGAAATGGAGAGAAGTACAGAGACACTAAGGGCACAAATGGAGAGAAGCACCGAGAGCCTGAGGGGGGAACTGCATGCGACGTCCAAAGACGTATGTGCCGAACTTGCCGCAGTGCGCCGTGTGCTCACTGAGCTCTCACAAACCCTTAGGGACATGCATGGACGTGAGCAGGCAGAGACATCATCCGTTGCAAGTTCCGTCCAGGGCAGCCCCCAACGTAGATCTGGGAGGAACCTGCGCTCCACAGGCAGGGGTGCCCCTGATACCCGCAGAGGGGGCTTGCAATAGCGACAGCCCACTGACAATGAGCATCTTTGGACACTGGTGTTCGGGGGGGAGGTAGGAGGGTGGAGGGGGTGTGTTGGGCTCACTTGGGTGGCGGGTCGATAGGGTGTTCAACATGATATCACATATGCCATAAACAGTGCACGATCAACCAATGAGATGTGTGGACAATGATCTTTGTGTACTAGGCCATCATAGGCGTACAGTCCATATTGTGCATGTACCAGACACACACAGTGCCACGAGTCCCGTGTCCATGTATCAGCCACCAGGCGTGAGTGCTAGAAGCATGCATCAATGAGATGCTGACGAATGTCACGGCCCTCCGGTGCCTCGCAGACTCCTTGAGGTGCTGCCACATCCCCACCCTCATCATGACCATCATCAGGTGCTTGCAGTTCTGCGTCAGGGGGCATGGGCACATTTCTACGTACACACATGTTGTGGAGCATGACACATGCCATGACCATCTTTGCAACCTTCTCATGGCGGTACAGGAGTGCCCCGCCAGACCTGCTGAGGCAGCGGAAACGAGTCTTCAGTAGGCCGAATGCTTGTTCAATGACTACACAGGTACGTGAGTGGGCATGGTTGTAGTCCTCCTCATGCTGGTCCCGTGGGTTCCGGACTGGTGTGAGGAGCCATCTCTTCAGTGGATACCCAGCATCACCTGTATGTGGACGATAAACGTATGATGTGGAATGCCATTGCTACGTACGCACACCCCCCCCCCTTCCTGCCAGGTCATTGCCGCATCACATAGCCCACATCATCATGCATGAAATGAGACTCACCGAGTAGCCAGGATCTGTTCCCTGCGTGTCGCTCCATGTAGCGTGGTATAGTGGAGTTCCTCAAGACCATAGAATCATGGGTTGATCCAGGGAATCTGGCACAACAATGTGTAATGATCCTGTTGGAGTCACACACCATTTGTACATTCAGGGAATGGAATTGTTTTCGGTTGCGGTACTGGGCCTCCATGGCATGTGGGACGACCAATTCCACATGGGTGCAGTCGATGGCACCAATGCAACACGGTATGCCGCCAAGTGCATGGAATCCCACTTTTGTGTTGGTAATTTCCTGCTCCGAGCGTGGTAGAGAGATGTAGTCGTCTGCGTGCTGCAGGAGGGCATCGAGCACTTGCAATAGTGTCCGTGAGAACAGTGGCTGAGAAATGCCATGCAACTGTCCGACTGTGTGCTGGTAGGTGCCTGTGGCCAGGAAGTGGAGTACAGACACCACCTTCAGTAGGGGTGGGATGGCGGTTGGGCTATCTATCATGCTGACAAGGTCAGCCTGTGCCATGTCCACAATGGCGGCTATGGTGTCCCGGTCCAAACGGTAGAGGGTGTGGATCTGCTCATCAGTGAGGTTGAACGGATGTGCTCGGAGGCGTGGGATTGCGGGCTGCCTGCGTGGTGGTAGTGGCTGTGCTGGCGGCCCTTGCTGGCCCTGCCTTGGCCTCCTCCTCCTCCTGCGTCTCCTCCGTGCGGCCGGTTGTAGTTGGTGTTCGTCTTCTTCTTGGAGTTGGAGTACTTGCAGTGCTATCAGGTCCCCCAGGGCCAACATCGCGAGTCCTGCCGGTAGCATTTCGGAGTGGGTGTGGTTGTGGGAGGAGACCGGGTGTGCAATTCATGTGTTTTCAGGCTGTATGGCCTCCACCTGTGGTGATTCATTCCACCTGTGCAAGCTGCTCTCCCCTTTGGGCGAGCACGTCCCGCACACAACGCTGCAATTCGAGGAATGGCATCTTGCTATTGCAATCATGTATTTGTACCCGATGGCCGTGTAACATTTGTTGATATGTACATTCGGCTATGGTCCCATTGTTTCACATACAATCTTTGCAGTCGCGAACAGACTTGTGATGGGTCAGTGGAACGTAGTACTCGAGTAACGGTGGGCCCTCATGCATCACTGTACCGAGTTGCAACGACGGGCGGGGCGTCCCATTAGTGGGTGAAGGCAGTTGCCATTTTCACACACAGCCGCACTAGATGGATTAATTTGTGATTTCAAACGGCCACAGATGCCTTTTCGACGTGATGTTGCAAATGAGGAATTCGAAGGGCGGCGCTTTCGGTTTTCAGCTAGCGGCGAGGAGATGCCCACAGGTCTGACTGCAAATATAACGTTCTATTGTTCAATGTCCTTGAGACAGGGGCCATGGCGAGGATGCAATGATTGATATGAATAGTTTGGGATGCGCAATAGCGACGTGGGCGATGAGGCCGGACGTTCCCAAATACATGTTACTACACAACACTGGAATTACGGGCTGGGGCACTGTGGATTTTGCAGGCTGCATAACGCACAGACTCAATGGAAATTTCTAATGTTATGTGAGTAAATATTCAGGCGTTTTCATACCGGGATGAGGGAATGATGAATGGATGCATGGGCAGGTGATTTGATACAGGGTTTGCCATGTACAGGGCTTGTTGGAATCTATCCGCCTCCCGTGCGCTATGTGATGCAGGGCTGCCATAGTGGGACCATCGTCTATCTGGCCTTGTTGAGCCCTCCCTGTCTCGACGCGCCTTCAGACACTTGTGTCCATGCACGTTAACATTCCCATCTGATGGAATCTGTTTTGACAGACGCATGCACAGGTACACTCGTTTGTGATGGTGTTTACACCTCGATATAGATGGTTATGAGTCGCAAGTGGTTTTGGGGTGGTGATGATCCTTTGGAGTGGGCTAGCATGCATATGGCTGTGGATTTAGTGTGATCATTGAAGTGAGTTGTTCGAATGTAGTTCTGATGGCCATTCTGTTCTTTTTCTTTTCTTTTGGTTGACAGGTATCTCCTCCCCTTTTGCCACTGCCATCTGTATGCCACTCCTGCAGATGGCTTTTACTCCCGACACCTGCTGCTTCGTGTTAATCAGTGGAGCAGCATTACGATCTTATGGGACAATCGCCAATGGGCCACATGCCCTTACGCAGTACTAGTGGCTCGGAGCAACATTTCGGCCTTTCAGCTGGACTAGTGCCTCCCCATTGGGACGGCCCTGCGGTTCTGTGCGCTTCCATGTTGCCTTTTCGTACGTGAATGTGGCTCTGTGTACCATGATGGATCAGGGCGTCACACAAGTAGTAGCTGGTCATTCCTTGCGGATGCAGCCCACAATGGTGATATGTGTTTTGGAGTTCATGGACTAATGGCTGTATGGGCTTGGTGATTTTGTTGTGCATTAAATTTCTATTCTGATATGGGCCGTGTAGCGTTCTTCTTTGCGAGTGATGTGGCATATTCCTATTTGTGGAGCGATGTATTGTGAGGAGATCTGCATTGGGTTCCAGCTTCGGAGTTTAGTTGCGTGGTACTGTGCTGGGCGCGTTTGCCTACGGAGCCCAGTGAGGTCAGGGATGGGGGCTGCCAATATGACTGTTTGAATGTTGTCATGCTCAGGGGCGGGGGATTGGGTTTTGTGTAACAGATGCCGGTCAGCCAGGTGGACTGGTGGAATGTTGTGATTTTCGGAATATTGCTGGTCACAGGTGCCTGTGTTTGCGTGCGTTTCGGGGGGGGGGACTGTGGTCATGTCCATTGGAATGGCTTCTGTATTCGTGCCACCTGTGCCCTGCAGCTCCCATTGGCCCCTCTTGTGATTCTTTTGTTCGTTGGCATGCATGGGTGACTTGTACATTTCACTGGTTGCATTGTGACTTCATTGCACCTACGGGGAGTTGTACTTTGTGGGCAGGGAGCGGTGTACAGGCACTCAGTGGGGCCGTTTACGGTTGATTCGCGATGCCGTACTTCTCACCATGGCGGAATGGTACTTTCTGCCATGCTTGATGGCGTTAGGTACATGTCCGCTAGGGTCGGAATTCGCGTACCCTTGCGCCATGGTGGTATTTACGGTTTGGCATGGCGCGCGCGCGCGTACTTGGTGCAGTCAGCGTTGGCGTTCACTACGGTGTCGCTAATGGCTTCGTACTTTGCGGTGACGGGTCATAGTCGCACCGAGCGCTATTCGATGGCGGTATTGCATTTCCGCCATCGTTTTCCGATTTCCGCCAGGGTCGTAATGAGGCCCATTGACATTCAAAGGAATTACACACATTCATGTCCAAGAGTGGGAGGAAAAGAGTCTCACTCTTGGCAGGATGGAAAAAACAAACTCCAGAAAAACAGCAAAGCTGCTGGGGGACTCACTAGGTTAGGAAATTCAGCCTAAACAGAGAATTCTCCCTAACATGGAGGAGGACTGCCTCCGGGACATTGAGCAGGAGTTCGATGATGCCCTGGCCCGGAACATCCCGAAGTGAGCCGTCGGACTAGCCCGCTGCCCTTGTAAATAGTTCTGTAGTTAGTGTTAGGTTTCCTTTGGTTTAGCATTTTTTTGGACCTTTTGGACAATGGGCCGCATTTTTGTATATTTTGTATATTTTTTTAGGTAGTGATATTAGATAGGTTTCATTTCTTCGGTTGGGATAATGGACCCTGGATTGTTTATCTGTATATAGTTGACTTTTGGATTTTCATTTTTTTTAATGATTTACCCATGGAGCAATGGTTTTCGATTTTAATTTTCCATTGGATTTACTTTTGTGGACTGTGACTTTGGACACCTTTCCTTTGGATTATGATTTGTGGTTTTGCATTATTTCACGGACATGCTGTTTTTTTTTTTTTTTTATTTCCATTATTGTTTGTTTATTTTTGCTTCAATTTATGTTGCTTTTAATACATATTTTTTCTTCAAACTTCAATGTGTAGTATCATCTCATTGGTTTCATGCATGTCATGATATGGGTTTTGACATTCACTGACACCCACTGGGTGTATGTGAGGGACATGTGTTCATTTCCAAACTTGCAATTGTGGTTCTATCATGTTATTGCCATTTCTAAGTGGGTGGATGCAATACTCGGGTGTGTGTTTACCATTTGGAGGCTGACCATAAGGGCCAGGGATCTAGATTGTGATGACATGTTGGCTGGGGGACATGAGTGGGGGCCTGGTGGAGGGTGCCCCTGGATGCTGGGGGGTGGGGGTGATGGGAGACATGAGTGGGGGCCTGGTGGAGGGTGCCCTGCACTGCTGGGGGGTGGGGGTGATGGGAGACATGAGTTGGACATGAGTGGGGGCCTGGTGGAGGGTGCCCCTGGATGCTGGGGGGTGGGCGTGGTTTGAGACATGAGTGGGGGCCTGGTGGAGGTTGCCCCTGGATGCTGGGGGGTGGGGGTGATGGGAGACATGAGTGGGGGCCTGGTGGAGGGTGCCCTGCACTGCTGGGGGGGTGGGGGTGATGGGAGACATGAGTGGGGGCCTGGTGGAGGCTGCCCCTGCACTGCTGGGGGGTGGGGGTGATGGGAGACATGCGTTGGACATGAGTGGGGGCCTGGTGAAGGGTGCCCATGCACTGCTGGGGGGTGTGGGTGCTGGGAGACATGAGTGGGGGCCTGGTGGAGGGTGCCCCTGGATGCTGGGGGGTGGGGGTGCAGGGGGACATGAGTGGGGGCCTGGTGGAGGGTGACCCTGAATGCTGGGGGGTGGGGGTGATGTGAGACATCTGTGGGGGCCTGGTGGAGGGTGCCCCTGCACTGCTGGGGGGTGGGGGTGATGGGAGACATGAGTGGGGGCCTGGTGGAGGGTGCACCTGGATGCTGGGGGGGTGGGGGTGCAGGGGGACATGAGTGTTGGCCTGGTGGAGGGTGCCCCTGGATGCTGGGGGGTGGGGGTGATGGGAGACATGAGTGGGGGCCTGGTGGAGGGTGCCCCTACACTGCTGGGGGGTGGGGGTGATGGGAGACATGAGTGGGGGCCTGGTGGAGGGTGCCCCTGGATGCTGGGGGACATGAGTGGGGGCCTGGTGGAGGGTTCCCTGCACTGCTGGGGGGTGGGAGTGCTGGGAGACATGAGTGGGGGCCTGGTGGAGGGTGCCCCTGGATGCTGGGGGGTGGGGGTGCAGGGAGACATGAGTGGGGGCCTGATGGAGGGTGCCCCTGGATGCTGGGGTGTGGGGGTGATGGGGGACATAAGTGGGGGCCTGGTGGAGGGTGCCCATGGATGATGGGGAGTGGGGGTGATGGGAGACATGAGTGGGGGCCTGGTGGAGGCTGCCCCTGCACTGCTGGGGGGTGGGGGTGATGGGAGACATGAGTTGGACATGAGTGGGGCCTGGTGGAGGGTGCCCCTGCACTGCTGGAGGGTGAGGGTGCTGGGAGACATGAGTGGGGGCCTGGTGGAGGGTGCCCCTGGATGCTGGGGGGTGGGGGTAATGGGGGACATGAGTGGGGGCCTGGTGGAGGGTGCCCCTGGATGCTGGGGGGTGGGGGTGCTGGGAGACATGAGTTGGACATGAGTGGGGGCCTGGTGGAGGCTGCCCCTGGATGCTGGGCGTGTAGGTGATGGGAGACATGAGTGTGGGCCTGGTGGAGGGTGCCCCTGGATGCTGGGGGGTGGGGGTGTAGGGGGACATGAGTGGGGGCCTGGTGGAGGGTGCCCCTGGATGCTAGGGGGTGGGGGTGTAGGGGGACATGAGTGGGAGCCTGGTGGAGGGTACCCCTGCACTGCTGGGGGGTGGGGGTGATGGGAGACATGAGTGGGGGCCTGGTGGAGGGTGCCCCTGGATGCTGGGGGGTGGGTGTGGTGGGAGACATGAGTGGGGGCCTGGTGGAGGGTGCCCCTGCACTGCTGGGGGTTGGGGTGGTGGGAGACATGAGTGGGGGCCTGGTGGAGGCTGCTCCTGCACTGCTGGGGGGTGGGGGTGATGGGAGACATGATTTGGACATGAGTGGGGGCCTGGTAGAGGCGGCCCCTGGATGCTGGGAGGTGGGGGTGATGGGAGACATGAGTGGGGGCCTGGTGGAGGCTGCCCCTGGATGCTGGGGGGTGGGGGTGGTGGGAGACATGAGTGGGGGCCTGGTGGAGGGTGCCCCTGGATGCTGGGGGGTGGGGGTGCAGGGGGACATGAGTGGGGGCCTGGTTGAGGCTGCCCCTGCACTGCTGGGGGGTGGAGGTGATGGGATACATCAGTTGGACATGAGTGGGGGCCTGGTGGAGGGTGCCTCTGGATGCTGGTTGGTGGGGGTGCTGGGAGACATGAGTGGGGGCCTGGTGGAGGGTGCGCCTGGATGCTGGGGGGTGGGGGTGCAGGGGGACATGAGTGGGGGCCTGATGGAAGCTGCCCCTGCACTGCTGGGGGGTGGGGGTGATGGGAGACATGAGTTGGACATGAGTGGGGGCCTGGTGGAGGCTGCCCCTAGATGCTGGGGGGGTGGGGGTGATGGGAGACATGAGTGGGGGCCTGGTGAAGGGTGCCCCTGGATGCTGGGGGGTGGGGGTGCAGGGGGACATGAGTGGGGGCCTGGTGGAGTTTGCCCCTGCACTGCTGGGGGGTGGGGGTGATGGGAGACATGAGTGGGGGCCTGGTGGAGGGTGCCCCTGGATGCTGGGGGGTGGGGGTGGTGGGAGACATGAGTGGGGGCCTGGTGGAGGCTGCCCCTGCACTGCTGGGGGGTGGGGGTGATGGGAGACATGAGTTGGACATGAGTGGGGGCCTGGTGGAGGCTGCCCCTGGATGCTGGGGGGTGGGGGTGATGGGGGACATGAGTGGGAGCCAGGTGGAGGGTGCCCCTGGTTGCTGGGGGTGGGGGTGGGGGGAGACATGAGTGGGGGCCTGGTGGAGGGTGCCCCTGGATGCTGGGGGTGGGGGTGCAGGGGGACATGAGTTGGACATGAGTGGGAGCCTGGTGGAAGGTGCCCCTGCACTGCTGGGGGGTGGGGGTGCTGGGACACATGAGTGGGGGCCTGGTGGATCGTGCGCCTGGATGCTGGGGGGTGGGGCTGCAGGGAGACATGAGTGGGGGCCTGGTGGAGGTGCACTGCTGGGGGGTGGGGGTGATGGGAGACATGAGTTGGACATGAGTGGGGGCCTGGTGGAGGGTGCCCCTGCACTGCTGGGGGGATGGGGGTGATGGGAGACATGAATTGGACATGAGTGGGGCCTTTTGGAGGGTGCCCCTGCACTGATGGGGGGTGGGGGTGCTGGGAGACATGAGTGGGGGCCTGGTGGAGGGTGACCCTGGATGCTGGGGGGTGGGGGTGATGGGGGACATGAGTGGGGGCCTGGTGGAGGGTGCCCCTGGATGCTGGGGGGTGGGGGTGATGGGGGACATGAGTGGGGGCCTGGTGGAGGGTCCCCCTGGGGGCTGGGGGTGCAGGGGGACATGCGTTGGTGGGCAGTAGTGCAAGGTGACATGTGGGTTGGCTGGGGGGCATGGCCATGGTGGATGGGGTGCCTGCGGGACATGTGCAGGGTAGGCCCCTGTGGTGTGGGCCACCTGCAGGGGCCGTGGAGGGTGCAGAGGGAACACCTGGGAGGACCCACTTGTGCAATTCACATTTGGTGCTCCCCGCGCACCCCTGGAATACACGTACCCTGATGGAATCGCGTGTGATACTTCCTGTGCACCCCTGAAATGCACATACCTTGCTGCTTTTGCGTGTGATACTTCCCACGCACCCCTGGAATACACGTACCCTGATGGAATCGCGTGTGATACTTCCCGCGCACCCCTGAAATACACGTACCCTGCTGCTTTTGTGTGTGATACTTCCCGCGCACCCCTGGAATACACGTACCCTTCTTCTTTTGCGTGTGATACTTCCCGCGCACCCCTGGAATACACGTACCCTGATGGAATCGCGTGTGATACTTCCCGGGCACCCCTGAAATGCACGTGCCCTGCTGTTTTTGCGTGTGATACTTCCCGCGCACCCCTGGAATACACGTGCCCTGATGGAATCGCGTGTGTTACTTCCCACGCACCCCTGATGTACACGTACCCAGGACAATCGCGTGTGAAACTTCCCGCGAACCACTGAAATACACTTTCCCCGCTTGGCGTTTGCTGTTTGGCAGCCCTGTCAACTGGTCCAGCGTTAGCGCAGCCCTTTGCGATGATTTGGGGATTTTGAAGGCTTTTCCTTGTGCAAGGGCGTTCTTGGGGACGTAACTGGCGCTGCTGCAGGGTCGCTGCGCCACTCTGCGCCACGGCTGGTTTCGGAGGCTAAAATCCATGAATACGCTGTGGGATGAAAAGGATTTTTCCGCACGGGGCTGGCGCAGTGTATCGCACGGGGACACTGTGCGCCAGCCGCGTGCGCCACTTTTGTGCAAATTTCTATGAATTACCCTGCTAATGTAACAAACCAAGTGGGTGGGCCAAGGTTTCTGATCATACAATGTACATCTCCATGACGTTGAAAGGAGTACTCTTTAGTACCACACATATTTGCTTATAGATTTGTAATATTTGATTGTAAAAACTCATCTTTTTGTTGCACCTTTGTAATAATTGTGTAGCTGACATATTTTGAAAGTGGGATCCTGATTTTAATGTGTGTGCAACTCCATAACATACAGTTGCTAGTTCACTTTCAAAGAGTAGGTGGAATATGTATTCCACATTTTGTCTAAATCTGGGATCTTCAGAATACATCCGGATTGAGCGGTATTCTGATGCTGATATTTGAATAGGTCTATCACCGTACCTTCCTCCTTTGCCAGTAGGAAAGAGTAGAGGAAAAGCATGTGCTTCTATACTTTTTTCCCATATGCTGATTGGTTATCCTTTTGTTTGACGCATTTGGTACGTTTCTAGTGCATCTTCTATGTTGTCATTAGAGTGCAATGGATGAATTGTATAATGGTCTAATGTATTTGATATTGTAGCAGGATCTAGGAGCTCAAATTGACCAGCTTCTTGTGTCTCTTGAATTATTTCAGTTGTGTCCTTCAAGTTTTCTTCAATATTAATATCTTTGCAGTATTCATTATTCTCTTTAAGATATTGCAAGGCTTGTCTAACTTTATGCAAATCTATCAGCTGTTGCCATATTTTTTTGTCTTTTGTAGGTACTCCATTTACTAAGATAATTACAGATTGCTGCATTGGACGTTGCACTCGTAGAGTGTGCACATTTTCTTTTAGATCTAATGGTAAATACACTACTTTTCCACGAATACCTTTCACTAATTCAGAGGGAGGTAATGTTGCTGTTTTTGGTTGAAGGTGTATTATTGCTTGACGTGGGTGTACTGTTTGAATTATGATGCTCTCATATAAATTAAGTTGTTGTAGGGGTTTTGGGAGTGGATATAATTCCAAATCATTTATGATAGCACGTGAAGGAGTTTGGTTGTTGTCAAGTTTTGTAGTGCAGTAACTGCAAAGTATTAAGGGGTCAGTTATTTCATATTTGTTTTGTGCTATAAGGTAGAGAGCTAATTCAAACCATTTAGAATCTTCATTGTCTTCTATTTTGTATGATAGGTCTACAGTTTTTGTGTTACTTTTATAAAAAGTTATACGGCAACATACACACACATGGTTTGGTACTTCAGCTGATGTACTTTTAAATTTTAGTATTTCTTTTTTGTATGTGTGTAGTAAAGGTTTGCCATGCGCAGAATTGCTGCTAATTTGGTTTAAAGCTATTTCATTCTGTAAGTGGCTTTCACTTCCAAAATATTTTTTTCTGGATATAGTCGATTTCTTCAAGTAGGTCTTTTGCTGTACCATGTAGAAGAATGTTATTTAAATTGGCTAGTGCTAAAGCAGGACTTTTAGCATAGTACAATTTATAGACTTGGATATCTTATAGTTGAATGATGTGTTGATATCCTTTTGATATCATGGAAGGTGGTTTTGCAAGTAGGTCCTGTAATGCAGGCCAATGAATGTCCTTGTAGTCCTGTGTACTTGCACACTGGACAGGTATCCATATTTTGCAGTAGTTTAATTTTGTCTTTGCCTTTCACATATTGATAGAGGAATTGGAAGTAAAGACTTGAAAACATTTTTGGGAATGTTACACATTGACGTGCATGGCCATTTGTACACTAGACGTTCTGATTCAGTTGCATGGAGAGGTAATTCTAAGTTTTCAGGGCATATTTTTGTAGGCAGTACTTCTTTTTCCATTATGGTACTATTAACTTTTTCATAACCTCGACCACTGCTATGTATGGCAATTGTATTTGTTTGCTTTTGTTTGTATGCTTCTTCGTTAAAGTATGGTTCTGTGCTTGTAGTGTGACTCCATTCACCTCTGCAGATATTTAAGAAGTTCTTTCTGTTGACATTTCGTTTATTGAGAAGTCATTTTTGTAATTTAGTCATTAGTTTTGTTAGTGGTTTCAGTTTGTTTAACACTAAAATAAATAACTTTCTTTTGAGAAGAATTGCACTGTCTATCAACGCTTCTAAGATTAATTTCCTACGATAGGTTTTAAGGGTTGAACCTGGTTTCTCTCCTGTTTTTATAAGGTTTTGAAGGACTCTGTGACAGAACATTTTGGCTAAAATACTTTTCTTGGTATGCTTATTTTGCACTATATCAAGATTTAGAGAAGCAGTTTTATCTGTAGTGATAGCTGATTGTTTGTTAATTGTTTTCTGGTTTGTTTTATATTTTGATAGAGGAGGCAACGTTTCTGTACTTGAAACTTCTTTTGTTTCACTAAATGACTGTATTAGCTGTTTTGTTTCAACTTTTTTTTTACAAATTCTGCTAAAGATGGATGCTTATGTTGGACACTTTTATTTTCATTTGCTCTTCTTCTGCATTGTTTTCTACGGACTTGATTTTTGGTAGGCATTCTTTAGGGTCTGTTGAAAAAAATAAAGAAGGTATGGGTTGAGGTGTTCTGCAAAGTATGTGTGCTGTGTGCATGAGTGTTTGAGTAGGATGATAAAGATGTAATGGTGTGTGATTGTGCATTGGGCAACTACAACTAGTAGGGATGGGTATTCTTGTATTAATGTATTACTAAACTGGGGTTCAAACTGGGGATGACAGAAAAAAGTAAGCTTGTGGTGTGGAGAAGTACAAATAGTAAATCTAATGCTATACAATTAAAACAGTTGTTTGTTCTATAACATCAAAATTCTAGCGCTGAGTTGGGTAATTTGTGTGTCGAAAAAGAGGAATTTGTGGGCCATTCTGGCTGTAAATCGCTCTTTAAGAAATTGGGATTTTTGGACAGAATGGTGCACAATCTCTATTTTTAGGCACAGAAATAGCATGAATTAACCTTACAGTGTGTTTGAGTAATAATACAAATATTATGGTGGTATTTAAAGTACTTTTTTTCTAAAATGAGCAGGTTACTTTTTAGTTGTTCTTTGTACTTCAAATTTGGCGGCTTCTTTTCAGAAGAATGGTCTTCACTGCAATTGTAAAAGTAACAAATTAATTATTTTGTTTGTATATAGCACTGTTTTTAATTTAGACATTGATTTTTTTAATTGACATCCTCAGCCCCTTCCTCAAAACCATTAGAACTATCTTATTCACATAAGATACGTCGCACCAGTTGAATACATATCATATGTTCTTAATGAATAAACTGTATTGACTAACTGTAGCAAACAAAATATCTTTACTATGCCTTGTGAAATTCATAATGTTCCACTGAATACCACTATTCCTGTAACTAAGCTCTTGCAAGTAATAGTGCCTCAATGTCATGGGCTGCTTGCGCTATATAAATATAAGTAAATAAATAAATAAATGTTTGCGTTATTGTACAAGTATTGTTGTTTGAGATTTGAACATAGTGTGTGCATGCAGTTTTGTTTGACTATATGCAGTCTATATATTTTATTTAAAAAATGTTACTTCAACATGATTTGAATATGTGTGTGTAAAAAGAAATTAAATAGTATAAAGGTTTGTAAGTGACAGTTGATTTTAGGAGATGGAAAAAAAGACAGTAAGTTTATTTTACAGATTATACAAGATAAAAGTCAGTTAATCTGTTTATATGAAACTAGAAGAATTGTGCATGTACTTTACAGACAATATGCATACCTGTAGTTTGTGTTCATGCATATGGATATGCATGGAGCTGCAAGTAGAAATCTTGGAGACTTGTACAGTATTTCTTGTAGAAGGTGTTTTCCAATGAAATGACACTTGTACTCAGAGAGATTCACAGTACATTTGCAGTGCTGATCTATGATGATGCAGTTAGATGTAGAGGTCTTCTATGTGATTGGTAGATGGTCATGTGACTTATTAGCTACATCCAATGAGGGAATGGCACAGAGAGTCAAGTAGAAATGCTAGAAAAGGGTAGAAGGGCTGTCCATGTTATGATATGTCCGTGGACATGGCGGTAGTTTGCGGACATCGGGTGTTACATCCGGGGATTTTTGGGTTGGGAAGCCATGCAAATTAGAATGAGCATAGAAAGGGATTGGTCAGGAAAGTTTAGTGGGTGTGTTGCGCCAGGAGAGAGTTTCTCAGATACTCTTTTCTGCTGAGAGAAAAACAGATAGCTATGGCTGTGTGTTTCAGAAAACAGATTGTTTGGTTTTTGGGAGACCTGTGGATACATTGGTTGAAGGTGCATGCAGAAAGCTGTGGAGTAGCTGTGGATCTTGGATTTCCACATGTGGAAGTTCACTGGCATGGAGTACGTGGAATGAAGTAGTTGGACTTGGTACCTCTCTGTGCTACTTTGGAGACAGAGCAACATCCAGATATATAATTATAATTCATTGTGGAGGGAACAGTTTAGGACATGTGTCTGGAATTTCTTTGCAATTTGCAATGAAAGAAGGACTTGGGATGGTCTTGGACATGTTTTCAAATTTTCAAATAATTTTTTCACGGATTGCGCAGAGACAAATGTGGCTTCATCCTTCTTCATTTGGTCCACAGATGGAAAAAGCAAGGCTCAATGCCAATAAGGCTGTTTGTGCCTTTCTAAGAGATTTTGGCATGTCCTCTTTTCACAATGAAAATATTATGTTTCGTAGTACATATATTTTTCGCAGAGATGGAGTCCATCTAACTTATGCGGCAATCAGATTTTTCTGAGAAATATAAAAAATGCATTGCAACCTTTTTTTAAATTACAGAATTCATTTTGTAGTAGGTGATGAGTATTTATAATTTTTCAAACACAAACACCACCAAAAGGCTCTTTTCAGAGCCACCACTTCCTCCCAGAGAAAATTGCAATGGTTATGATAGGGCAGCACCCCAAAATTTTAGATATCCGCGGACTGTCCACAGACTTCTAAAAAATACAAAGGGCCCTGCTTCATTTATTTTCACTTCTATTTATTAACTGTGAAAGGCAGCTCTGAAAAGAGCCTTATTTTTTTGGGATTTTTGTTGTTTTATTTTTTTTGTTTTTTTATACAAGACACAATAGGAGAGGAGGGGAAAGGAGGGTAAAGAGGGGACACCAACCACGGGGATAAAAAGGGCACGCTGAGAGAGGAAGATGTAGAGTGGGTTTTATTTGGGTAGTGAGCAGATCTTCTCGTGCTCTGAGACGATAGTCTCAAAAGCATTTCGAAGTCGCTCCCCCCATGCAGAGTACTGTGTCGCAGTACATACACACAACTGTGACCCTCGAAAGGTAAGGGTCATCAGCATTGTGTATGGCCTGTGAGGCAGTTTGAGGAATACGCTGTCCCACAGGAGTGTTCCTTGTGGTGACAGGATCAGAAAAGGAGGATGAAGTAGAGGAAGTCAACCTGCTATGCTCCTCGCAAGGTACAACCCTGCAAATGGCCCCAGTGTGAAATGACCTTAGGTGTCGCTTCATGGTAGTGGTCCCAAAGCTGTACGAACCAAGCCTCCCGTGACTGAGTACCATTTTGCACTCGTTGCAGGTGACTTGGTTCGCACGAGCCTTAGGACCATTCCCACGAATGGTAAATAACCGCCACACCCAAGACTCACGCTGAGTGCGGGTAGTAGGGAGTTCAACTACCTCATCCTTGTCATCCTCTTCTTCCTCCTCTGCATCCTCACTCCTGTTCCCCTCTTCAGGCCCTTGGGGAGGTGGTTGTGGTGGAGGGGGTGGTGTGGTGCTGAGGCAGATGCAGCACCAGGTGGCAGCAGTGCAGCCATGGATGCCATCAGCTTCAAGATGGAAATCTGCAGGTGGCAGTAAAATTCACTGTGCTCTGTAGAATAGCCAGAAACACAATGAGAATAAGCTCTAGGGCGTGGTCTTTTATAGGGGTGCTTGTATGCGGTTCATGGACATGCGTGCTGTCCCTGGACAGATCGAACACAAAAAAAGGTTCAAAAAGTTTCAAAAAGTATGTAGAAACTCAGGATTAGTATGTGGGACTTGTTGTATGGTGAGTTTGTATTGAAAAATATTGTGGATTACTTGAAAATGTACTTTTAAATTGTTCGGGGACACGAACAGTGTCTCCATTCAGAGCACACGATCAGCGTGGGCGCGGTCACATGATCGCTTCCCGAACATGTCCGCGAAGGGAGCGGCTGTCCACAGGACACCAAATGCACGACATTGGCTTGCGCATGCGCGTTGATGTTCTACGGACACTGTTCGGGTCCTGAAGTAATTAAAAGTGGATCACACGTCAAACGAGCAGTTACAGACAGGCGTTTGTTCTTAGAACAATTTCAGCTTGCTTGCGAACAATACGGACAGACATAGCGTTCTCAGGACACCTCCATTTTGTTCATTTACGCACATTTGAGGACACAACATGTGTTCTTAGAACAGTTTCAGCTTGGTTGAGAACAATACGAACGGGCATAGCGTCCTCAAGACACCCCTATTTTGTTTATTTACAAACATTTCAGGACACTGCGTGTGTTCTTAAAACAGGTTCAACTTGCATGAAAATATTACGGAGAGGTATAGTGTTCTAAGGACACCCCTATTTTGTTTGTTTACGAACATTATAGGGCACATGATGTGTTCTTAGAACAATTTCAACCTGCCTATGAACAAAACGGACAGGCATACTGTTCTAAGGACACCCCTATTTTGTTTATTTACGAACATTTCAGGACACTGCGTGTGTTCTTAGAACAGTTTCAACTTGCTAGCGAACAGTACGGACAGGTATAGTGTTCTTCAGGACACCTCCATTTTTGTTTCCTTACGGACATTCCAGACACCCGCTCTGTCGCGGACACCTAAATAGTTTTTTTTTAAAAACCATGAAATGAATTAGAACACCATATAAAAATTGAACTTTATTTAACATGTATGATTAATTTATGACAGAGAAGGTAAGGCAGAAACTGAAACAAAAACAGGAGAATTAGGGGTTTCACCAGGATTTGTATGAGGTGAAGAAGGGATGGAAGTCTCATCAAAACGTTTTGGTTCATGGAGAGAGTTTGGGGATAATTGACTGGGATATGGTGAGGGAGGACAGGCACATGTGGGACAATGGTACGTGTTTTTTTGTTTAAAATGATCTTCCACAAAGGTTTTTAAATTATTAAAATTAGCCAACAAAAGATCAATTTTTTCTTGTATGCTGTGAAGAGTCTTATCCATAACAGCTTTTTCTGTAGTACTTTCTATTTTGGTATGCTCTGTACAAAAGAAAATATATATGTTAAATGTATATAAAATAATAATAATTAAATGGTTTATATTGTAAAGTGTCTACCATTAGATTCACTCTCTCATCTTCTGACATTTCCTCATGTGGGAAATGGTCCTCTAGCCACTCCATAGTACTAGACATTTCTGTGAGAAAAAAAAACATAATATCATTTTTTTTTAATCTAATACAGAAAGTTTATAAATATATGAGTAAAATGCAGTACACTTACTATTTCAGGTAAGGTATGTTCTGAGTGGTCTGTAGATCTGCTATTGTTCTTGGTTGTGGAGTGTCTGTGAGGTAATTATGTTGGAAGCCTATCGTTCTTCTTTTGGTATATTCCATTTTAGAACATATTGTGTTTAAATGAATGGTTAGTGTGTTACATATATGGGTTACACTTCTTCAGGGTAATTCATAGAAATTCGCACAAAAGTGGCGCACGCGGCTGGCGCACAGCGTGCCCGTGCGAATGTCTGCGCCAGCCCTGTGCACTAAAATCGATTTCCGCGCACAGCGTATTCATGGATTTTCGCATCCAAAACCAGCCGTGGCGCAGCGTGGCGCAGCGACCCTGCAGCAGCGCCAGTTACGCCCCCAAGAACGCCCTCGCGCAAGGAAAAGCCTTCAAAATCCCCAAATAATCGCAAAGGGCTGCGCTAACCCTGGACCAGTTCACAGGGCTGGCAAACAGCAAACGCCAAGCGGTGAACGTGTATTTCAGTGGTTCGCGGGAAGTTCCTCACGCGATTGTCCTGTGTACGTGTGCATCAGGGGTGCTTGGGAAGTAACACATGCAAAAGTAGCAGGGTATGTGTATTTCAGGGGTGCGCGGGAAGTATCACACGCAAAAGCAGCAGGGTACGTGTATCTCAGGGGTGCGCGGGAAGTATCACACGCGATTCCATCAGGGTACGTGTATTCCAGGGGTGCGCGGGAAGTATCACACGCAAAAACAGCAGGGTATGTGTATTTCAGGGGTGCGCGGGAAGTATCACATGCAAAAGCAGCAGGGTACGTGTATTTCAGGGGTGCGCTGGAAGTAACACACGCAAAAGCAGCAGGGTACGTGTTTCTCAGGGGTGCGCGGGAAGTATCACACGCGATTCCATCAGGGTACTGTATACCAGCGGTGCGCAGGAAGTATTACACGCAAAAACAGCAGGGTACGTGTATTTCAGGGGTGCGCGGGAAGTATCACACGCAAAAGCCGCAGGGCATGTGTATCTCAGGGGTGCGCGGGAAGTATCACACACAATTCCATCAGGGTATGTGTATTACAGGGGTGCGCGGGAAGTATCACACACAAAAACAGCAGGGTACGTGTATTTCAGGGGTGCGCGGGAAGTATCACACGCGATTCCATCAGGGTACGTGTATTACAGGGGTGCGCGGGGAGCACCACACGTGAGTTGCACGTGTGGGTCCTCCCAGGTGTTCCCTCTACACCCTCCACGGCCCCTGCAGGTGGCCCACACCACAGGGGCCTAACCTGCACATGTCCCGCAGGCACCCCATCCACCATGGCCATGCCCCCCAGCCAACCCACATGTCACCTTGCACTACTGCCCACCAACGCATGTCCCCCTGCACCCCCAGCCCCCAGGGGCAGCCTCCACCAGGCCCCCGCTCATGTCTCCCACCACACCCACCCCCCAGCAGTGCAGGGGCAGCCTCCACCAGGCCCCCACTCATGTCCCCTATCACCCCCATCCCCCTGCCACCAGGGGCAGCCTCCACCAGGCCCCCACTCATGTCCCCTATCACCCCCACCCCCCACCCACCAGGGGCAGCCTGCACCAGGCCCCCACTCATGTCCCCTATCACCCCCACCCCCCAGCCACCAGGGGCAGCCTCCACCAGGCCCCCACTCATGTCTCCCACCACCCCCATCCCCCAGCCACCAGGTGCAGCCTCCACCAGGCCCCCACCCATGTCTACCACCACCCCCACCCCCCAGCAGTGCAGGGGCAGCCTCCACCAGGCCCCCACTCATGTCCCCTATCACCCCCACCCCCCAGCCACCCCACCCCCAGCCACCAGGGGCAGCCTCCACCAGGCCCCCACTCATGTCCCCTATCACCCCCACCCCCCACCCACCAGGGGCAGCCTCCACCAGGCCCCCATTCATGTCCCCTATCACCCCCACCCCTCAGCAGTGCAGGGGCAGCCTCCACCAGGCCCCGTCTCATGTCTCCCACCACCCCCACCCCCCAGCAGTGCAGGGGCAGCCTCCACCAGGCCCCCACTCATGTCTCCCACCACCCCCACCCCCCAGCCACCAGGGGCAGCCTCCACAAGGCCCCCACCCATTTCTACCACCACCCCCACCCCCCAGCAGTGCAGGGGCAGCATCCACCAGGCCCCCACTCATGTCTCCCACCCCCCACCCCCCAGCAGTGCAGGGGCAGCCTCCACCAGGCCCCCACTCATGTCTCCCACCACCCCCACCCCCCAGCCACCAGGGGCAGCCTCCACCAGGCCCCCAATCATGTCTCCCTGCACCCCCACCCCCCAGCAGTGCAGGGGCAGCGTCCACCAGGCCCCCACTCATGTCTCCCACCACCCCCACCCCCCAGCCACCAGGGGCAGCCTCCACCAGGCCCCCACTCATGTCTCCCTGCTCCCCCACCCCTCAGCCACCAGGGGCAGCCTCCACCAGGGCCCCATTCATGTCTCCCACCACCCCCATCCCCCAGCCACCAGGGGCAGCCTCCACCAGGCCCCCACCCATGTTTACCACCACCCCCACCTCCCAGCAGTGCAGGGGCAGCCTCCACCAGGCCCCCGCTCATGTCTCCCACCACACCCACCCCCCAGCAGTGCAGGGGCAGCCTCCACCAGGCCCCCACTCATGTCCCCTATCACCCCCACCCCCCACCCACCAGGGGCAGCCTGCACCAGGCCCCCACTCATGTCCCCTATCACCCCCACCCCCAGCCACCAGGGGCAGCCTCCACCAGGTCCCCACTCATGTCTCCCACCACCCCCATCCCCCAGCCACCAGGGGCAGCCTCCACCAGGCCCCCACTCATGTCTACCACCACCCCCACCCCCCAGCAGTGCAGGGGAGCCTCCACTAGGCCCCCACACATGTCCTCTATCACCCCAACCCCCAGCCACCAGAGGCAGCCTCCACCAGGCCCCCACTCATGTCCCCTATCACCCCCACCCCCCAGCCACCAGGGGCAGCCTCCACCAGGCTCCCACTCATGTCCCCTATCACCCCCACCCCACACCCACTAGGGGCAGCCTCCACCAGGCCCCCACTCATGTCCCCTATCACCCCACCCCCCAGCAGTGCAGGGGCAGCCTCCACCAGGCCCCCACTCATGTCTCCCACCACCCCCATCCCCCAGCCACCAGGGGCAGCCTCCACCAGGCCCCCACTCATGTCCCCTATCACCCCCACCCCCCAGCCACCAGGGGCAGCCTCCACCAGGCTCCCACTCATGTCCCCTATCACCCCCACCCCCCACCCACTAGGGGCAGCCTCCACCAGGCCCCCACTCATGTCCCCTATCACCCCCACCCCCCAGCAGTGCAGGGGCAGCCTCCACCAGGCCCCCACTCATGTCTCCCACCACCCCCATCCCCCAGCCACCAGGGGCAGCCTCCACCAGGCCCCCACTCATGTCCCCTATCACCCCCACCCCCCACCCACCAGGGGCAGCCTGCACCAGGCCCCCACTCATGTCCCCTATCACCCCCACCCCCCAGCCACCAGGGGCAGCCTCCACCAGGCCCCCACTCATGTCTCCCACCACCCCCATCCCCCAGCCACCAGGGGCAGCCTCCACCAGGCCCCCACTCATGTCCCCTATCACCCCCACCCCCCACCCACCAGGGGCAGCCTGCACCAGGCCCCCACTCATGTCCCCTATCACCCCCACCCCCCAGCCACCAGGGGCAGCCTCCACCAGGCCCCCACTCATGTCCCCTATCACCCCACCCCCCAGCAGTGCAGGGGCAGCCTCCACCAGGCCCCCACTCATGTCTCCCACCACCCCCATCCCCCAGCCACCAGGGGCAGCCTCCACCAGGCCCCCACTCATGTCCCCTATCACCCCCACCCCCCAGCCACCAGGGGAAGCCTCCACCAGGCTCCCACACATGTCCCCTATCACCCCCACCCCCCACCCACTAGGGGCAGCCTCCACCAGGCCCCCACTCATGTCCCCTATCACCCCCACCCCCCAGCAGTGCAGGGGCAGCCTCCACCAGGCCCCCACTCATGTCCCCTATCACCCCCACCCCCCTGCCACCAGGGGCAGCCTCCACCAGGCCCCCACTCATGTCCCCTATCACCCCCACCCCCCACCCACAAGGGGCAGCCTGCACCAGGCCCCCACTCATGTCCCCTATCACCCCCACCCCCCAGCCACCAGGGGCAGCCTCCACCAGGCCCCCACTCATGTCTCCCACCACCCCCATCCCCCAGCCACCAGGTGCAGCCTCCACCAGGCCCCCACCCATGTCTACCACCACCCCCACCCCCCAGCAGTGCAGGGGCAGCCTCCACCAGGCCCCCACTCATGTCCCCTATCACCCCCACCCCCCAGCCACCCCACCCCCCAGCCACCAGGGGCAGCCTCCACCAGGCCCCCACTCATTTCCCCTATCACCCCCACCCCCCACCCACCAGGGGCAGCCTCCACCAGGCCCCCATTCATGTCCCCTATCACCCCCACCCCCCAGCAGTGCAGGGGCAGCCTCCACCAGGCCCCGTCTCATGTCTCCCACCACCCCCACCCCCCAGCAGTGCAGGGGCAGCCTCCACCAGGCCCCCACTCATGTCTCCCACCACCCCCACCCCACAGCCACCAGGGGCAGCCTCCACAAGGCCCCCACCCATTTCTACCACCACCCCCACCCCCCAGCAGTGCAGGGGCAGCATCCACCAGGCACCCACTCATGTCTCCCACCCCCCACCCCCCAGCAGTGCAGGGGCAGGGGCAGCCTCCACCAGGCCCCCACTCATGTCTCCCACCACCCCCCACCCCCCAGCCACCAGGGGCAGCCTCCACCAGGCCCCCACTCATGTCTCCCTGCATCCCCACCCCCCAGCAGTGCAGGGGCAGCGTCCACCAGGCCCCCACTCATGTCTCCCACCACCCCCACCCCCCAGCCACCAGGGGCAGCCTCCACCAGGCCCCCACTCATGTCTCCCTGCTCCCCCACCCCTCAGCCACCAGGGGCAGCCTCCACCAGGGCCCCATTCATGTCTCCCACCACCCCCATCCCCCAGCCACCAGGGGCAGCCTCCACCAGGCCCCCACCCATGCTTACCACCACCCCCACCCCCCAGCAGTGCAGGGGCAGCCTCCACCAGGCCCCCGCTCATGTCTCCCACCACACCCACCCCCCAGCAGTGCAGGGGCAGCCTCCACCAGGCCCCCACTCATGTCCCCTATCACCCCCACCCCCCTGCCACCAGGGGCAGCCTCCACCAGGCCCCCACTCATGTCCCCTATCACCCCCACCCCCCACCCACCAGGGGCAGCCTGCACCAGGCCCCCACTCATGTCCCCTATCACCCCCACCCCCCAGCCACCAGGGGCAGCCTCCACCAGGCCCCCACTCATGTCTCCCACCACCCCCATCCCCCAGCCACCAGGGGCAGCCTCCACCAGGCCCCCACTCATGTCTACCACCACCCCCACCCCCCAGCAGTGCAGGGGAGCCTCCACTAGGCCCCCACTCATGTCCTCTATCACCCCCACCCCCAGCCACCAGAGGCAGCCTCCACCAGGCCCCCACTTATGTCCCCTATCACCCCCACCCCCCAGCCACCAGGGGCAGCCTCCACCAGGCTCCCACTCATGTCCCCTATCACCCTCACCCCACACCCACTAGGGGCAGCCTCCACCAGGCCCCCACTCATGTCCCCTATTACCCCACCCCCCAGCAGTGCAGGGGCAGCCTCCACCAGGCCCCCACTCATGTCTCCCACCACCCCCATCCCCCAGCCACCAGGGGCAGCCTCCACCAGGCCCCCACTCATGTCCCCTATCACCCCCAACCCCCAGCCACCAGGGGCAGCCTCCACCAGGCTCCCACTCATGTCCCCTATCACCCCCACCCCCCACCCACTAGGGGCAGCCTCCACCAGGCCCCCACTCATGTCCCCTATCACCCCCACCCCCCAGCAGTGCAGGGGCAGCCTCCACCAGGCCCCCACTCATGTCTCCCACCACCCCCATCCCCCAGCCACCAGGGGCAGCCTCCACCAGGCCCCCACTCATGTCTACCACCACCCCCACCCCCCAGCAGTACAGGGGAGCCTCCTCTAGGCCCCCACTCATGTCCTCTATCACCCCCACCCCCAGCCACCAGAGGCAGCCTCCACCAGGCCCCCACTCATGTCCCCTATCACCCCCACCCCCCAGCCACCAGGGGCAGCCTCCACCAGGCTCCCACTCATGTCCCCTATCACCCCCACCCCACACCCACTAGGGGCAGCCTCCACCAGGCCCCCACTCATGTCCCCTATCACCCCACCCCCCAGCAGTGCAGGGGCAGCCTCCACCAGGCCCCCACTCATGTCTCCCACCACCCCCATCCCCCAGCCACCAGGGGCAGCCTCCACCAGGCCCCCACTCATGTCTACCACCACCCCCACCCCCCAGCAGTGCAGGGGAAGCCTCCACCAGGCCCCCACTCATGTCCCCTATCACCCCCACCCCCCAGCAGTGCAGGGGCAGCCTCCACCAGGCCCCCACTCATGTCTCCCTGCACCCCTACCCCCCAGCCACCAGGGGCAGCCTCCACCAGGCCCCCACCCATGTCTACCACCACCCCCACCCCCCAGGAGTGCAGGGGCAGCCTCCACCAGGCCCCCACTCATGTCCCCTATCACCCCCACCCCCAGCCACCAGGGGCAGCCTCCACCAGGCCCCCACTCATGTCTCCCTGCACCCCCACCCCCAGCCACCAGGGGCAGCCTCCACCAGGCCCCCACTCATGTCCCCTATCACCCCCACCCCCCAGCCACCAGGGGCAGCCTCCACCAGGCCCCCACTCATGTCTCCCACCACCCCCATCCCCCAGCCACCAGGGGCAGCCTCCACCAGGCCCCCACTCATGTCCCCTATCACCCCCAACCCCCAGCCACCAGGGGCAGCCTCCACCAGGCTCCCACTCATGTCCCCTATCACCCCCACCCCCCACCCACTAGGGGCAGCCTCCACCAGGCCCCCACTCATGTCCCCTATCACCCCCACCCCCCAGCAGTGCAGGGGCAGCCTCCACCAGGCCCCCACTCATGTCTCCCACCACCCCCATCCCCCAGCCACCAGGGGCAGCCTCCACCAGGCCCCCACTCATGTGTACCACCACCCCCACCCCCCAGCAGTACAGGGGAGCCTCCTCTAGGCCCCCACTCATGTCCTCTATCACCCCCACCCCCAGCCACCAGAGGCAGCCTCCACCAGGCCCCCACTCATGTCCCCTATCACCCCCACCCCCCAGCCACCAGGGGCAGCCTCCACCAGGCTCCCACTCATGTCCCCTATCACCCCCACCCCACACCCACTAGGGGCAGCCTCCACCAGGCCCCCACTCATGTCCCCTATCACCCCACCCCCCAGCAGTGCAGGGGCAGCCTCCACCAGGCCCCCACTCATGTCTCCCACCACCCCCATCCCCCAGCCACCAGGGGCAGCCTCCACCAGGCCCCCACTCATGTCTACCACCACCCCCACCCCCCAGCAGTGCAGGGGAAGCCTCCACCAGGCCCCCACTCATGTCCCCTATCACCCCCACCCCCCAGCAGTGCAGGGGCAGCCTCCACCAGGCCCCCACTCATGTCTCCCTGCACCCCTACCCCCCAGCCACCAGGGGCAGCCTCCACCAGGCCCCCACCCATGTCTACCACCACCCCCACCCCCCAGGAGTGCAGGGGCAGCCTCCACCAGGCCCCCACTCATGTCCCCTATCACCCCCACCCCCCAGCCACCAGGGGCAGCCTCCACCAGGCCCCCACTCATGTCTCCCTGCACCCCCACCCCCAGCCACCAGGGGCAGCCTCCACCAGGCCCCCACTCATGTCCCCTATCACCCCCACCCCCCAGCCACCAGGGGCAGCCTCCACCAGGCCCCCACTCATGTCCCCTATCACCCCCACCCCCCAGCCACCAGGGGCAGCCTCCACCAGGCCCCCACTCATGTCCCCTATCACCCCCACCCCCCAGCAGTGCAGGGGCAGCCTCCACCAGGCCCCCACTCATGTCTCCCTGCACCCGCACCCCCCAGCCACCAGGTGCAGCCTCCACCAGGCCCCCACCCATGTCTACCACCACCCCACCCCCCAGCAGTGCAGGGGCAGCCTCCACCAGGCCCCCACTCATGTCCCCTATCACCCCCACCCCCCAGCCACCCCACCCCCCAGCCACCAGGGGCAGCCTCCACCAGGCCCCCACTTATGCCCCCTATCACCCCCACCCCCCACCCACCAGGGGCAGCCTCCACCAGGCCCCCACTCATGTCCCCTATCACCCCCACCCCCCAGCAGTGCAGGGGCAGCCTCCACCAGGCCCCGACTCATGTCTCCCACCACCCCCACCCCCCAGCAGTGCAGGGGCAGCCTCCACCAGGCCCCCACTCATGTCTCCCACCACCCCCACCCCCCAGCCACCAGGGGCAGCCTCCAGGGGCAGCCTCCACCAGGCCCCCACCCATTTCTACCACCACCCCCTCCCCCCAGCAGTGCAGGGGCAGCCTCCACCAGGCCCCCACTCATGTCTCCCACCCCCCCACCCCCCAGCAGTGCAGGGGCAGCCTCCACCAGGCCCCCACTCATGTCTCCCACCACCCCCACCGCCCAGCCACCAGGGGCAGCCTCCACCAGGCCCCCACTCATGTCTCCCTGCACCCCCACCCCCAGCAGTGCAGGGGCAGTGTCCACCAGGCCCCCACTCATGTCTCCCACCACCCCCACCCCACAGCCACCAGGGGCAGCCTCCACCAGGCCCCCACTCATGTCTCCCTGCTCCCCCACCCCTCAGCCACCAGGGGCAGCCTCCACCAGGGCCCCATTCATGTCTCCCACCACCCCCATCCCCCAGCCACCAGGGGCAGCCTCCACCAGGCCCCCACCCATGTTTACCACCACCCCCACCCCCCAGCAGTGCAGGGGCAGCCTCCACCAGGCCCCCGCTCATGTCTCCCACCACCCCCACCCCCCAGCAGTGCAGGGGCAGCCTCCACCAGGCCCCCACTCATGTCCCCTATCGCCCCCACCCCCCTGCCACCAGGGGCAGCCTCCACCAGGCCCCCACTCATGCCCCCTATCACCCCCACCCCCCACCCAAAAGGGGCAGCCTGCACCAGGCCCCCACTCATGTCCCCTATCACCCCCACCCCCCAGCCACCAGGGGCAGCCTCCACCAGGCCCCCACTCATGTCTCCCACCACCCCCATCCCCCAGCCACCAGGTGCAGCCTCCACCAGGCCCCCACCCATGTCTACCACCACCCCCACCCCCCAGCAGTGCAGCGGCAGCCTCCACCAGGCCCCCACTCATGTCCCCTATCACCCCCACCCCCCAGCCACCCCACCCCCCAGCCACCAGGGGCAGCCTCCACCAGGCCCCCACTCATGTCCCCTATCACCCCCACCCCCCACCCACCAGGGGCAGCCTCCACCAGGCCCCCACTCATGTCCCCTATCACCCCCACCCCCCAGCAGTGCAGGGGCAGCCTCCACCAGGCCCCGTCTCATGTCTCCCACCACCCCCACCCCTTAGCAGTGCAGGGGCAGCCTCCACCAGGCCCCCACTCATGTCTCCCACCACCCCCACCCCCCAGCCACCAGGGGCAGCCTCCACAAGGCCCCCACCCATTTCTACCACCATCCCCACCCCCCAGCAGTGCAGGGGCAGCCTCCACCATGCCCCCACTCATGTCTCACACCCCCCCACCCCCAGCAGTGCAGGGGCAGCCTCCACCAGGCCCCCACTCATGTCTCCCACCACCCCCACCTCCCAGCCACCAGGGGCAGCCTCCACCAGGCCCCCACTCATGTCTCCCTGCACCCCCACCCCCCAGCAGTGCAGGGGCAGCGTCCACCAGGCCCCCACTCATGTCTCCCACCACCCCCACCCCCCAGCCACCAGGGGCAGCCTCCACCAGGCCCCCACTCATGTCTCCCTGCTCCCCCACCCCTCAGCCACCAGGGGCAGCCTCCACCAGGGCCCCATTCATGTCTCCCACCACCCCCATCCCCCAGCAGTGCAGGGGCAGCCTCCACCAGGCCCCCACTCATGTCTCCCACCACCCCCACCCCCCAGCAGTGCAGGGGCAGCCTCCACCAGGCCCCCACTCATGTCTCCCATCACACCCACCCCCCAGCCACCAGGGGCAGCCTCCACCAGGCCCCCACCCATGTCTACCACCACCCCCAACCCCCAGCAGTGCAGGGGCAGCCTCCACCAGGCCCCCACTCATGTCTCCCACCCCCCCACCCCCAGCAGTGCAGGGGCAGCCTCCACCAGGCCCCCACTCATGTCTCCCACCACCCCCACCCCCCAGCCACCAGGGGCAGCCTCCACCAGGCCCCCACCCATGTCTACCACCACCCCCACCCCCCAGCCACCAGGGGCAGCCTCCACCAGGCCCCCACTCATGTCTCCCTGCACCCCCAGCAGTGCAGGGGCAGCCTCCACCAGGCCCCCACTCATGTCTCCCACCACCCCCACCCCCCAGCCACCAGGGGCAGCCTCCACCAGGCCCCCACTCATGTCTCCCTGCTCCCACACCCCTCAGCCACCAGGGGCAGCCTCTACCAGGGCCTCATTCATGTCTCCCACCACCCCCATCCCCCAGCCACCACGGGCAGCCTCCACCAGGCCCCCACCCATGTCTGCCACCACCCCCACCCCCCAGCAGTGCAGGGGCAGCCTCCACCAGGCCCCCACTCATGTCCCCTATCACCCACACCCCCCTGCCACCAGGGGCAGCCTCCACCAGGCCCCCACTCATGTCCCCTATCACCCCCACCCCCCACCCACCAGGGGCAGCCTGCACCAGGTCCCCACTCATGTCCCCTATCACCCCCACCCCTAGCCACCAGGGGCAGCCTCCACCAGGCCCACACTCATGTCTCCCACCACCCCCATCCCCCAGCCACCAGGGTCAGCCTCCACCAGGCCCCCACTCATGTCTACCACCACCCCCACCCCCAGCAGTGCAGGGGAGCAACCACTAGGCCCCCACTCATGTCCTCTATCAGCCCCACCCCCAGCCGCCAGGGGCAGCCTCCACCAGGCCCCCACTCATGTCCCCTATCACCCCCACCCCCCAGCTACCAGGGGCAGCCTCCACCAGGCTCCCACTCATGTCCCCTATCACCCCCACCCCCCACCCACTAGGGGCAGCCTCCACCAGGCCCCCACTCATGTCCCCTATCACCCCCACCACCCAGAAGTGCAGGGGCAGCCTCCACCAGGCCCCCACTCATGTCTCCCACCACCCCCATCCACCAGCCACCAGGGGCAGCCTCCACCAGGCCCCCACTCATGTCTACCACCACCCCCACCCCCCAGCAGTGCAGGGGAGCCTCCACTAGGCCCCCACTCATGTCCTCTATCACCCCCACCCCCAGCCACCAGGGGCAGCCTCCACCAGGCCCCCACTCATGTCCCCTATCACCCCCACCCCCCAGCCACCAGGCGCAGCCTCCACCAGGCCCCCACCCATTTCTACCACCAACCCCAACCCCCAGCAGTGAGTGGGGGCCTGGTGGAGGCTGCCCCTGCACTGCTGGGGGGGTGGGGGTGCAGGGAGACATGAGTGAGGGCCTGGTGGAGGCTTCCCCTGGTAGGTGGGGGGTGTGGGTGGTGGGAGACATGAGTGGGGGACTCATGTCTCCCTGCACCCCCACCCCCCCAGCAGTGCAGGGGCAGCCTCCACCAGGCTCCCACTCATGTCCCCTATCACCCCCACCCCCCAGCCACCAGGCGCAGCCTCCACCAGGCCCCCACCCATTTCTACCACCACCCCCAACCCCCAGCAGTGCAGGGGCAGCCTCCACCAGGCTCCCACTCATGTCTACCACCCCCCCACCCCCCAGCAGAGCAGGGGCAGCCTCCACCAGGCCCCCACTCATGTCTCCCACCACCCACACCCCCCACCCACCAGGGGAAGCCTCCACCAGGCCCTCACTCATGTCTCCCTGCACCCCCACCCCCCCAGCAGTGCAGGGGCAGCCTCCACCAGGCCCCCACTCATGTCTCCCACCACCCCCACCCCCCAGCCACCAGGGGCAGCCTCCACCAGGCCCCCACTCATGTCTCCCTGCTCCCCCACCCCTCAGCCACCAGGGGCAGCCTCCACCAGGCTCCCACTCATGTCCCCTATCACCCCCACCCCCCACCACCTAGGGGCAGCCTCCACCAGGCCCCCACTCATGTCCCCTATCACCCCCACCCCCCAGCAGTGCAGGGGCAGCCTCCACCAGGCCCCCACTCATGTCTCCCACCACCCCCATCCCCCAGCCACCAGGGGCAGCCTCCACCAGGCCCCCACTCATGTCTACCACCACCCCCACCCCCCAGCAGTGCAGGGGAGCCTCCACTAGGCCCCCACTCATGTCCTCTATCACCCCCACCCCCAGCCACCAGGGGCAGCCTCCACCAGGCCCCCACTCATGTCCCCTATCACCCCCACCCCCCAGCCACCAGGCGCAGCCTCCACCAGGCCCCCACCCATTTCTACCACCACCCCCAACCCCCAGCAGTGCAGGGGCAGCCTCCACCAGGCCCCCACTCATGTCTACCACCCCCCCACCCCCCAGCATTGCAGGGCCAGCCTCCACCAGGCCCCCACTCATGTCTCCCACCACCCACACCCCCCAGCCACCAGGGGAAGCCTCCACCAGGCCCTCACTCATGTCTCCCTGCACCCCCACCCCCCCAGCAGTGCAGGTGCAGCCTCCACCAGGCCCCCACTCATGTCTCCCACCACCCCCACCCCCCAGCCACCAGGGGCAGCCTCCACCAGGCCCCCACTCATGTTTCCCTGCTCCCCCACCCCTCAGCCACCAGGGGCAGCCTCCACCAGGCTCCCACTCATGTCCCCTATCACCCCCACCCCCCACCCACTAGGGGCAGCCTCCACCAGGCCCCCACTCATGTCCCCTATCACCCCCACCCCCCAGCAGTGCAGGGGCAGCCTCCACCAGGCCCCCACTCATGTCTCCCACCACCCCCATCCCCCAGCCACCAGGGGCAGCCTCCACCAGGCCCCCACTCATGTCTACCACCACCCCCACCCCCCAGCAGTGCAGGGGAGCCTCCACTAGGCCCCCACTCATGTCCTCTATCACCCCACCCCCAGCCACCAGGGGCAGCCTCCACCAGGCCCCCACTCATGTCCCCTATCACCCCCACCCCCCAGCCACCAGGGGCAGCCTCCACCAGGCTCCCTCTCATGTCCCCTAACACCCCCACCCCCCACCCACTAGGGGCAGCCTCCACCAGGCCCCCACTCATGTCCCCTATCACCCCACCCCCCAGCAGTGCAGGGGCAGCCTCCACCAGGCCCCCACTCATGTCTCCCACCACCCCCACCCCCCTGCAGTGCAGGGGCAGCCTCCACCAGGCCCCCACTCATGTCTCCCACCACCCCCACCCCCCAGCAGTGCAGGGGCAGCCTCCACCAGGCCCCCACTCATGTGTCCCACCACCCCCACCCCCCAACCACCAGGGGCAGCCTCCACCAGGCCCCCACCCATTTCTACCACCACTCCCAACCCCCAGCAGTGAAGGGGCAGCCTCCACCAGGCCCCCACTCATGTCGTCCCACCACCCCCGCCCACCAGCAGTGCAGGGGCAGCCTCCACCAGGCCCCCACTCATGTCTCCCACCACCCCCACCCCCCAGCCACCAGGGGCAGCCTCCACCAGGCCCCCACTCATGTCTACCACCACCCCCACCCCCCAGCAGTGCAGGGGAGCCTCCACTAGGCCCCCACTCATGTCCTCTATCACCCCCACCCCCAGCCACCAGAGGCAGCCTCCACCAGGCCCCCACTCATGTCCCCTATCACCCCCACCCCCCAGCCACCAGGGGCAGCCTCCACCAGGCTCCCACTCATGTCCCCTATCACCCCCACCCCACACCCACTAGGGGCAGCCTCCACCAGGCCCCCACTCATGTCCCCTATCACCCCACCCCCCAGCAGTGCAGTGGCAGCCTCCACCAGGCCCCCACTCATGTCTCCCACCACCCCATCCCCCAGCCACCAGGGGCAGCCTCCACCAGGCCCCCACTCATGTCTACCACCACCCCCACCCCCCAGCAGTGCAGGGGAAGCCTCCACCAGGCCCCCACTCATGTCCTCTATCACCCCCACCCCCAGCCACCAGGGGCAGCCTCCACCAGGCCCCCACTCATGTCCCCTATCACCCCCACCCCCCAGCCACCATGGGCAGCCTCCACCAGGCTCCCTCTCATGTCCCCTAACACCCCCACCCCCCACCCACTAGGGGCAGCCTCCACCAGGCCCCCACTCATGTCCCCTATCACCCCACCCCCCCGCAGTGCAGGGGCAGCCTCCACCAGGCCCCCACTCATGTCTCCCACCACCCCCACCCCCCTGCAGTGCAGGGGCAGCCTCCACCAGGCCCCCACTCATGTCTCCCACCACCCCACCCCCCAGCAGTGCAGGGGCAGCCTCCACCAGGCCCCCACTCATGTCTCCCACCACCCCCACCCCCCAACCACCAGGGGCAGCCTCCACCAGGCCCCCACCCATTTCTACCACCACCCCCAACCCCCAGCAGTGAAGGGGCAGCCTCCACCAGGCCCCCACTCATGTCGTCCCACCAGCCCCGCCCACCAGCAGTGCAGGGGCAGCCTCCACCAGGCCCCCACTCATGTCTCCCACCACCCCCACCCCCCAGCCACCAGGGGCAGCCTCCACCAGGCCCCCACTCATGTCTACCACCACCCCCACCCCCCAGCAGTGCAGGGGAGCCTCCACTAGGCCCCCACTAATGTCCTCTATCACCCCCACCCCCAGCAACCAGAGGCAGCCTCCACCAGGCCCCCACTCATGTCCCCTATCACCCTCACCCCCCAGCCACCAGGGGCAGCCTCCACCAGGCTCCCACTCATGTCCCCTATCACCCCCACCCCACACCCACTAGGGGCAGCCTCCACCAGGCCCCCACTCATGGCCCCTATCACCCCACCCCCCAGCAGTGCAGGGGCAGCCTCCACCAGGCCCCCACTCATGTCTACCACCACCCCCACCCCCAGCAGTGCAGGGGAAGCCTCCACCAGGCCCCCACTCATGTCCCCTATCACCCCCACCCCCCAGCAGTGCAGGGGCAGCATCCACCAGGCCCCCACTCATGTCTCCCTGCACCCCTACCCCCCAGCCACCAGGGGCAGCCTCCACCAGGCCCCCACCCATGTCTACCACCACCCCCACCCCCCAGGAGTGCAGGGGCAGCCTCCACCAGGCCCCCACTCATGTCCCCTATCACCCCCACCCCCCAGCCACCAGGGGCAGCCTCCACCAGGCCCCCACTCATGTCTCCCTGCACCCCCAACCCCAGCCACCAGGGGCAGCCTCCAACAGGCCCCCACTCATGTCCCCTATCACCCCCACCCCCCAGCCACCAGGGGCAGCCTCCACCAGGCCCCCACTCATGTCCCCTATCACCCCCACCCCCCAGCAGTGCAGGGGCAGCCTCCACCAGGCCCCCACTCATGTCTCCCTGCACCCGCACCCCCCAGCCACCAGGTGCAGCCTCCACCAGGCCCCCACCCATGTCTACCACCACCCCCACCCCCCAGCAGTGCAGGGGCAGCCTCCACCAGGCCCCCACTCATGTCCCCTATCACCCCTACCCCCCAGCCACCAGGGGCAGCCTCCACCAGGCCGCCACTTATGCCCCCTACCACCCCCACCCCCCACCCACCAGGGGCAGCCTCCACCAGGCCCCCACTCATGTCCCCTATCACCCCCACCCCCCAGCAGTGCACGGGCAGCCTCCACCAGGCCCCGACTCATGTCTCCCACCACCCCCACCCCCCAGCAGTGCAGGGGCAGCCTCCACCAGGCCCCCACTCATGTCTCCCACCACCCCCACCCCCCAGCCACCAGGGGCAGCCTCCACCAGGCCCCCACCCATTTCTACCACCACCCCCTCCCCCCAGCAGTGCAGGGGCAGCCTCCACCAGGCCCCCACTCATGTCTCCCACCCCCCCACCCCACAGCAGTGCAGGGGCAGCCTCCACCAGGCCCCCACTCATGTCTCCCACCACCCCCACCGCCCAGCCACCAGGGGCAGCCTCCACCAGGCCCCCACTCATGTCTCCCTGCACCCCCACCCCCAGCAGTGCAGGGGCAGCGTCCACCAGGCCCCCACTCAAGTCTCCCACCACCCCCACCCCACAGCCACCAGGGGCAGCCTCCACCAGGCCCCCACTCATGTCTCCCTGCTCCCCCACCCCTCAGCCACCAGGGGCAGCCTCCACCAGGGCCCCATTCATGTCTCCCACCACCCCCATCCCCCAGCCACCAGGGGCAGCCTCCACCAGGCCCCCACCCATGTTTACCACCACCCCCACCCCCCAGCAGTGCAGGGGCAGCCTCCACCAGGCCCCCGCTCATGTCTCCCACCACACCCACCCCCCAGCAGTGCAGGGGCAGCCTCCACCAGGCCCCCACTCATGTCCCCTATCACCCCCACCCCCCTGCCACCAGGGGCAGCCTCCACCAGGCCCCCACTCATGTCCCCTATCACCCCCACCACCCACCCAAAAGGGGCAGCCTGCACCAGGCCCCCACTCATGTCCCCTATCACCCCCACCCCCCAGCCACCAGGGGCAGCCTCCACCAGGCCCCCACTCATGTCTCCCACCACCCCCATCCCCCAGCCACCAGGTGCAGCCTCCACCAGGCCCCCACCCATGTCTACCACCACCCCCACCCCCCAGCAGTGCAGGGGCAGCCTCCACCAGGCCCCCACTCATGTCCCCTATCACCCCCACCCCCCAGCCACCCCACCCCCCAGCCACCAGGGGCAGCCTCCACCAGGCCCCCACTCATGTCCCCTATCACCCCCACCCCCCACCCACCAGGGGCAGACTCCACCAGGCCCCCACTCATGTCCCCTATCACCCCCACCCCCCAGCAGTGCAGGGGCAGACTCCACCAGGCCCTGTCTCATGTCTCCCACCACCCCCACCCCCTAGCAGTGCAGGGGAAGCCTCCACCAGGCCCCCACTCATGTCTCCCACCACCCCCACCCCCCAGCCACCAGGGGCAGCCTCCACAAGGCCCCCACCCATTTCTACCACCACCCCCACCCCCCAGCAGTGCAGGGGCAGCCTCCACCAGGCCCCCACTCATGTCTCCCACCCCCCCACCCCCCAGCAGTGCAGGGGCATCCTCCACCAGGCCCCCACTCATGTCTCCCACCACCCCCACCTCCCAGCCACCAGGGGCAGCCTCCACCAGGCCCCCACTTATGTCTCCCTGCACCCCCACCCCCCAGCAGTGCAGGGGCAGCGTCCACCAGGCCCCCACTCATGTCTCCCACCACCCCCACCCCCCAGCCACCAGGGGCAGCCTCCACCAGGCCCCCACTCATGTCTCCCTGCTCCCCCACCCCTCAACCACCAGGGGCAGCCTCCACCAGGGCCCCATTCATGTCTCCCACCACCCCCATCCCCCAGCCTCCAGGGGCAGCCCACCCACCAGCCACCAGGGGCAGCCTCCACCAGGCTCCCACTCATGTCCCCTATCACCCCCACCCCCCACCCACTAGGGGCAGCCTCCACCAGGCCCCCACTCATGTCCCCTATCACCCCACCCCCCAGCAGTGCATGGGCAGCCTCCACCAGGCCCCCACTCATGTCTCCCACCACCCCCACCCCCCTGCAGTGCAGGGGCAGCCTCCACCAGGCCCCCACTCATGTCTCCCACCACCCCCACCCCCCAGCAGTGCAGGGGCAGCCTCCACCAGGCCCCCACTCATGTCTCCCACCACACCCACCCCCCAGCCACCAGGGGCAGCCTCCACCAGGCCCCCACCCATGTCTACCACCACCCCCAACCCCCAGCAGTGCAGGGGCAGCCTCCACCAGGCCCCCACTCATGTCTCCCACCCCCCACCCCCCAGCAGTGCAGGGGCAGCCTCCACCAGGCCCCCACTCATGCCTCCCACCACCCCCACCCCCCAGCCACCAGGGGCAGCCTCCACCAGGCCCCCACCCATGTCTACCACCACCCCCACCCCCCAGCCACCAGGGGCAGCCTCCACCAGGCCCCCACTCATGTCTCCCTGCACCCCCAGCAGTGCATGGGCAGCCTCCAAAAGGCCCCCACTCATGTCTCCCACCACCCCCACCCCCCAGCCACCAGGGGCAGCCTCCACCAGGCCCCCACTCATGTCTCCCTGCTCCCCCACCCCTCAGCCACCAGGGGCAGCCTCTACCAGGGCCTCATTCATGTCTCCCACCACCCCCATCCCCCAGCCACCACGGGCAACCTCCACCAGGCCCCCACCCATGTCTGCCACCACCCCCACCCCCCAGCAGTGCAGGGGCAGCCTCCATCAGGCCCCCACTCATGTCCCCTATCACCCACACCCCCTGCCACCAGGGGCAGCCTCCACCAGGCCCCCACTCATGTCCCCTATCACCCCCGCCCCCACCCACCAGGGGCAGCCTGCACCAGGTCCCCACTCATGTCCCCTATCACCCCCACCCCCCAGCCACCAGGGGCAGCCTCCACCAGGCCCACACTCATGTCTCCCACCACCCCCATCCCCCAGCCACCAGGGGCAGCCTCCACCAGGCCCCCACTCATGTCTACCACCACCCCCACCCCCAGCAGTGCAGGGGAGCCTCCACTAGGCCCCCACTCATGTCCTCTATCAGCCCCACCCCCAGCCACCAGGGGCAGCCTCCACCAGGCCCCCACTCATGTCCCCTATCACCCCCACCCCCCAGCTACCAGGGGCAGCCTCCACCAGGCTCCCACTCATGTCCCCTATCACCCCCACCCCCCACCCACTAGGGGCAGCCTCCACCAGGCCCCCACTCATGTCCCCTATCACCCCCACCACCCAGCAGTGCAGGGGCAGCCTCCACCAGGCCCCCACTCATGTCTCCCACCACCCCCATCCCCCAGCCACCAGGGGCAGCCTCCACCAGGCCCCCACTCATGTCTACCACCACCCCCACCCCCCAGCAGTGCAGGGGAGCCTCCACTAGGCCCCCACTCATGTCCTCTATCCCCCCCACCCCCAGCCACCAGGGGCAGCCTCCACCAGGCCCCCACTCATGTCCCCTATCACCCCCACCCCCCAGCCACCAGGCGCAGCCTCCACCAGGCCCCCACCCATTTCTACCACCACCCCCAACCCCCAGCAGTGCAGGGGCAGCCTCCACCAGGCCCCCACTCATGTCTACCACCCCCCCGCCCCCCAGCAGTGCAGGGGCAGCCTCCACCAGGCCCCCACTCATGTCTCCCACCACCCACACCCCCCAGCCACCAGGGGAAGCCTCCACCAGGCCCTCACTCATGTCTCCCTGCACCCCCACCCCCCCAGCAGTGCAGGGGCAGCCTCCACCAGGCCCCCACTCATGTCTCCCACCACCCCCACCCCCCAGCCACCAGGGGCAGCCTCCACCAGGCCCCCACTCATGTCTCCCTGCTCCCCCACCCCTCAGCCACCAGGGGCAGCCTCCACCAGGCTCCCACTCATGTCCCCTATCACCCCCACCCCCCAGCAGTGCAGGGGCAGCCTCCACCAGGCCCCCACTCATGTCTCCCACCACCCCCATCCCCCAGCCACCAGGGGCAGCCTCCACCAGGCCCCCACTCATGTCTACCACCACCCCCACCCCCCAGCAGTGCAGGGGAGCCTCCACTAGGCCCCCACTCATGTCCTCTATCACCCCCACCCCCAGCCACCAGGGGCAGCCTCCACCAGGCCCCCACTCATGTCCCCTATCACCCCCACCCCCCAGCCACCAGGGGCAGCCTCCACCAGGCTCCCTCTCATGTCCCCTATCACCCCCACCACCCAGCAGTGCAGGGGCAGCCTCCACCAGGCCCCCACTCATGTCTCCCACCACCCCCATCCCCCAGCCACCAGGGGCAGCCTCCACCAGGCCCCCACTCATGTCTACCACCACCCCCACCCCCCAGCAGTGCAGGGGAGCCTCCACTAGGCCCCAACTCATGTCCTCTATCACCCCCACCCCCAGCCACCAGGGGCAGCATCCACCAGGCCCCCACTCATGTCCCCTATCACCCCCACCCCCCAGCCACCAGGCGCAGCCTCCACCAGGCCCCCACCCATTTCTACCACCACCCCCAACCCCCAGCAGTGCAGGGGCAGCCTCCACCAGGCCCCCACTCATGTCTACCACCCCCCCACCCCCCAGCAGTGCAGGGGCAGCCTCCACCAGGCCCCCACTCATGTCTCCCACCACCCACACCCCCCAGCCACCAGGGGAAGCCTCCACCAGGCCCTCACTCATGTCTCCCTGCACCCCCACCCCCACAGCAGTGCAGGGGCAGCCTCCACCAGGCCCCCACTCATGTCTCCCACCACCCCCACCCCCCAGCCACCAGGGGCAGCCTCCACCAGGCCCCCACTCATGTCTCCCTGCTCCCCCACCCCTCAGCCACCAGGGGCAGCCTCCACCAGGCTCCCACTCATGTCCCCTATCACCCCCACCCCCCACCCACTAGGGGCAGCCTCCACCAGGCCCCCACTCATGTCCCCTATCACCCCCACCCCCCAGCAGTGCAGGGGCAGCCTCCACCAGGCCCCCACTCATGTCTCCCACCACCCCCATCCCCCAGCCACCAGGGGCAGCCTCCACCAGGCCCCCACTCATGTCTACCACCACCCCCACCCCCCAGCAGTGCAGGGGAGCCTCCACTAGGCCCCCACTCATGTGCTCTATCACCCCCACCCCCAGCCACCAGGGGCAGCCTCCACCAGGCCCCCACTCATGTCCCCTATCACCCCCACCCCCCAGCCACCAGGGGCAGCCTCCACCAGGCTCCCTCTCATGTCCCCTAACACCCCCACCCCCCACCCACTAGGGGCAGCCTCCACCAGGCCCCCACTCATGTCCCCTATCACCCAACCCCCCAGCAGTGCAGGGGCAGCCTCCACCAGGCCCCCACTCATGTCTCCCACCACCCCCACCCCCCTGCAGTGCAGGGGCAGCCTCCACCAGGCCCCCACTCATGTCTCCCACCACCCCCACCCCCCAGCAGTGCAGGGGCAGCCTCCACCAGGCCCCCACTTATGTCTCCCACCACCCCCACCCCCCAACCACCAGGGGCAGCCTCCACCAGGCCCCCACCCATTTCTACCACCACCCCCAACCCCCAGCAGTGAAGGGGCAGCCTCCACCAGGCCCCCACTCATGTCGTCCCACCACCCCCACCCACCAGCAGTGCAGGGGCAGCCTCCACCAGGCCCCCACTCATGTCTCCCACCACCCCCACCCCCCAGCCACCAGGGGCAGCCTCCAGCAGGCCCCCACTCATGTCTCCCTGCACCCCACCCCCCAGCAGTGCAGGGGCAGCCTCCACCAGGCCCCCACTCATGTCTCCCACCACCCCCACCCCCCAGCCACCAGGGGCAGCCTCCACCAGGCCCTCACTCATGTCTCCCTGCTCCCCCACCCCTCAGCCACCAGGGGCAGCCTCCACCAGGGCCCCATTCATGTCTCCCACCACCCCCATCCCCCAGCCCCCAGGGGCAGCCTCCACCAGGCCCCCACCCATATCTACCACCACCCCCACCCCCCAGCAGTGCAGGGACAGCCTCCACTAGGCCCCCGCTCATGTCTCCCACCACACCCACCCCCCAGCCACCAGGGGCAGCCTCCACCAGGCCCCCACTCATGTCTCCCTGCACCCCCAGCAGTGCAGGGGCAGCCTCCACCAGGCCCCCACTCATGTCTCCCACCACCCCCACCCCCCAGCCACCAGGGGCAGCCTCCACCAGGCCCCCACTCATGTCTCCCTGCTCCCCCACCCCTCAGCCACCAGGGGCAGCCTCCACCAGGGCCCCATTCATGTCTCCCACCACCCCCATCCCACAGCCACCAGGGGCAGCCTCCACCAGGCCCCCACCCATGTCTGCCACCACCCCCACCCCCCAGCAGTGCAGGGGCAGCCTCCACCAGGCCCCCACTATGTCCCCTATCACCCCCACCCCCCTGCCACCAGGGGCAGCCTCCACCAGGCCCCCACTCATGTCCCCTATCACCCCCCACCCACCAGGGGCAGCCTGCACCAGGTCCCCACTCATGTCCCCTATCACCCCCACCCCCCAGCCACCAGGGGCAGCCTCCACCAGGCCCCCACTCATGTCTCCCACCACCCCCATCCCCCAGCCACCAGGGGCAGCCTCCACCAGGCCCCCACTCATGTCTACCACCACCCCCACCCCCAGCAGTGCAGGGGAGCCTCCACTAGGCCCCCACTCATGTCCTCTATCACCCCCACCCCCAGCCACCAGGGGCAGCCTCCACCAGGCTCCCACTCATGTCCCCTATCACCCCCACCCCCCACCCACTAGGGGCAGCCTCCACCAGGCCCCCACTCATGTCCCCTATCACCCCCACACCCCAGCAGTGCAGGGGCAGCTTCCACCAGGCCCCCACTCATGTCTCCCACCACCCCATCCCCCAGCCACCAGGGGCAGCCTCCACCAGGCCCCCACTCATGTCTACCACCACCCCCACCCCCTAGCAGTGCAGGGGAGCCTCCACTAGACCCCCACTCATGTCCTCTATCACCCCCACCCCCAGCCACCAGGGGCAGCCTCCACCAGGCCCCCACTCATGTCCCCTATCACCCCCACCCCCCAGCAGTGCAGGGGCAGCCTCCACCAGGCCCCCACTCATGTCTCCCACCACCCCCACCCCCCTGCAGTGCAGGGGCAGTCTCCACCAGGCCCCCACTCATGTTTCCCACCACCCCCATCCCCCAGCCACCAGGGGCAGCCTCCACCAGGCCCCACCCATGTCTACCACCACCACCACCCCCCAGCAGTGCAGGGGCAGCCTCCAACAGGCCCCCACTCATGTCTCCCACCACCCCCACCCCCCAGCAGTGCAGGGGCAGCCTCCACCAGGCCCCCACTCATGTTTCTCTCCACCCCCACCCCCCAGCCACCAGGGGCAGCCTCCACCAGGCCCCCACTCATATCTCCCTGCACCCCCACCCCCCAGCAGTGCAGGGGCAGCCTCCACCAGGCCCCCACTCATGTCTCCCACCACCCCCACCCCCAGCCACCAGGGGCAGCCTCCACCTGGCCTCCACTCATGTCTCCCACCACCCCCATCCCCCAGCCACCAGGGGCAGCCTCCACCAGGCCCCCACTCATGTCTACCACCACCTCCACCCCCCAGCATTGCAGGGGCAGCCTCCACCAGGCCCCCACTCATGTCCTCTATCACCCCCATCCCCAAGCCACCAATGGCAGCCTCCACCAGGCCCCCACTCATGTCCCCTATCACCCCCACCCCCAGCCACCAGGGGCAGCCTCCACCAGGCTCCCACTCATGTCCCCTATCACCCCCACCCCCCACCCACTGTGGGGCAGCCTACACCAGGCCCCCACTCATGTCCCCTATCACCCCCACCCCCCAGCAGTGCAGGGGCAGCCTCCACCAGGCCCCCACTCATGTCTCCCACCACCTCCATCCCCCAGCCACCAGGGGCAGCCTCCACCAGGCCCCCACTCATGTCTACCACCACCCCCACCCCCCAGCAGTGCAGGGGAGCCTCCACTAGGCCCCCACTCATGTCCTCTATCACCCCCACCCCCAGCCTCCAGGGGCAGCCTTCACCAGGCCCCCACGCCTGTCCCCTATCACCCCCACCCCCCAGCCACCAGGGGCAGCCTCCACCAGGCTCCCACTCATGTCCCCTATCACCCCCACCCCCCACCCACTAGGGGCAGCCTCCACCAGGCCTCCACTCATGTCCCCTATCACCCCCACCCCCCAGCAGTGCAGGGGCAGCCTCCACCAGGCCCCCACTCATGTCTCCCACCACCCCCACCCCCCTGCAGTGCAGGGGCAGCCTCCACCAGGCCCCCACTCATGTCTCCCACAACCCCCATCCCCCAGCCACCAGGGGCAGCCTCCACCAGGCCCCCACCCATGTCTACCACCACCACCACCCCCCAGCAGTGCAGGGGCAGCCTCCAACAGGCCCCCACTCATGTCTCCCTCCACCCCCACCCCCCAGGGGCAGCCTCCACCAGGCCCCCACTCATATCTCCCTGCACCCCCACCCCCCAGCAGTGCAGGGGCAGCCTCCACCAGGCCCCCACTCATGTCTCCCACCACCCCCATCCCCCAGCCACCAGGGGCAGCCTCCACCAGGCCCCCACTCATGTCTACCACCACCCCCATCCCCCAGCATTGCAGGGGCATCCTCCACCAGGCCCCCACTCATGTCCCCTATCACCCCTACCCCCCAGCAGTGCACAGGCAGTCTCCACCAGGCCCCCACTCATGTCTCCCACCACCCCCACCCCCCAGCAGTGCAGGGGCAACCTCCACCAGGCCCCCACTCATGTCTCCCACCACCCCCCAGGCACCAGGGACAGCCTCCACCAGGCCCCCACTCATGTCTCCCATCACCCCCAACCCCCAGCAGTGCAGGGGCAGCCTCCACCAGGCCCCCACTCATGTCCCCTATCACCCCCACCCCCCAGCCAACAGGGGCAGCCTCCACCAGGCCCCCACTGATGTCCCCTATCACCCCCACCCCCCACCAACCAGGGGCAGCCTCCACCAGGCCCCCACTCATGTCCCCTATCACCCTCACCCCCCAGCCACCAGGAGCAGCCTCCACCAGGCCCCCACTCATGTCTCCCACCAGGCCCCCACTCATGTCTACCACCACCCCCACCCCACAGCAGTGCAGGGGCAGCCTCCATCAGGCCTCCACTCATGTCCCCTATCACCCCACCCCTCAGCCACCAGGGGCAGCCTCCACCAGGCCCCCACTCATGTCCCCTATCACCCCTACCACCCACCCACCAGGGGCAGCCTCCACCAGGCCCCCACTCATGTCCCCTCTCACCCCCACCCCCCAGCAGTGCAGGGGCAGCCTCCACCAGGCCCCCACTCATGTCTCCCACCACCCCCACCCCCAGCAGTGCAGGGGCAGTCTCCAGCAGGCCCCCCCCTCATGTCTCCCACCACCCCCATTCCCCAGCCACCAGGGGCAGCCTCCACCAGGCCCCTACCCATGTCTCTCACCACCCCCCAGCAGTGCAGGGGCAGCCTCCACCAGGCCCCCACTCATGTCTCCCACTACCCCCACACCCCAGCCACCAGGGGCAGCCTCCACCAGGCCCCCACTCATGTCTCCCTGCACCCCCACCCCCCAGCAGTGCAGGGGCAGCCTCCACCAGACCCCCACTCATGTCTCCCACCACCCACACCCCCAGCCACCAGGGGCAGCCTCCACCAAGCCCCCACTCATGTCTCCCACCACCCCCAACCCCCAGCCACGAGGGGCAGCCTCCACCAGGCCCCCACTCATCTCTACCACCACCCCCATCCCCCAGCAGTGCAGGGGCAGCCTCCACCAGGCCCCCACTCATGTCTCCCTGCACCCCCACCCCCCAGCCACCAGGGGCAGCCTCCACCAGGCCCCCACTCATGTCCCCTATCACCCCCATCCCCCAGAAGTGCAGGGGCAGCCTCCACCAGGCCCCCACTCATGTCCCCTATCACCCCCACCCCCCAGCCACCAGGGGCAGCCTCCACCAGGCCCCCACTCATGTCTCCCATCACCCCCACCCCCAGCAGTGCAGGGGCAGCCTCCACCAGGCCCCCACTCATGTCTCCCTGCACCCCCTCCCCCCAGCCACCAGGGGCAGCCTCCACCAGGCCCCCACTCATGTCTCACACCACCCCCATCCCCCAGCCAACAGGGGCAGCCTCCACCAGGCCCCCACTCATGTCTACCACCACCCCCACCCCCAGCAGTGCAGGGGCAGCCTCCACCAGGCGCCCACTCATGTCTCCCTGCACCCCCACCACCCAGCCACCAGGGGCAGCCTCCACCAGGCCCCCACTCATGTCCCCTATCACCCCCACCCCCCAGCAGTGCAGGGGCAGCCTCCACCAGGCCCCCACTCATGTCTACCTCCACCCCCACCCCCCAGCAGTGCAGGGGCAGCCTCCACCAGGCCCCCACCCATGTCTACCACCACCCCCACTCCCCAGCAGTGCAGGGGCAGCCTCCACCAGGCCCCCACTCATGTCTCCCATCACCCCCACCCCCCAGCAGTGCAGGGGCAGCCTCCACCAGGACACCACTCATGTCTCCCAGCCAACATTTCATCACAATGTAGATCCCTGGCCCTTATGGTCAGCCTCCAAATGGCTAACACCCACCCGAGTATTGCATCCACCCACTTAGAAATGGCAAAAACATGACAGAAGCCCAATTGCAAGTTTGGAAATGAACACACCAGGCTCCCACTCATGAGAATGGGTGTCAGTGAATGTCAAAACCCATATCATGATATGCATGAAACCAATGAGATGATACTACACATTGAACTTTGACGAGAAAATATGTATTAAAAGCAACATAAATTGATTCAAAAATAAACAAACAATAATAGAAATTTTTAAAAAAAACAACAGCAGGTCCGTGAAATAATGCTAAACCACAAATCATAATGCAAAGGAAAGGTGTCCAAAGTCACAGTCCACAAAAGTAAATGCAATGGAACATTAAAATCGAAAACCGTTGCTCCATTGCGAAATCATAATAAAAATTGAAAATCCAAAAGTCAACTATGTACAGATAAACTATCCAGGGTCCATGATCCCAACCGAAGAAATGAAACCTATCTAATAACACTACCTAAAAAAAATAACTATATACAAAAATGCGGCCCATTGTCCAAAAGGACCAAAAAAAAAGCTAAACCAAAGGAAACCTAACACTAACTATAAAACTATTTACAAGGGCAGAGGGCTACTCCGACGGCTCACTTCGGGATGTTCCGGGCCAGGGCATCATCGAACTCCTGCTCAATGTCCCGGAGGTGCTCCTCCCCCATGGCCCCGAAGGTCCGCAGGGCCGTCCACATGTTCCCCCAAACTCCCTGCGGATTGCCTCGAGGCAATCTATGGCGTGGCCCAACCGCTGCCACACGGAAGACACTTCCCGTCCTGGGTCCTCCTGCCCTCCAGCCGATGCCTGCCCCTCCGATGTCGAAGGCCCCGAGCCATCATGGCTCCCACCACGTTGCTGCTGCTGCTGCTGTGCCTCTGCCCGTGCACTGCCTCCTGCTGCCTGCACATCCTCCGCTGGCTGGGGTGCAGTCGTTGATGTGGCCACCCCTTCTGGACGTCCGACTCCCAACTGTGGCAGGGATGCCTCCTCCACCAGCCTGGCCGCACCGTCAGAGGCAGCTCCACAGGGCACCAAGGTGACTGATGGGTGGGAAGATGGCACAGAGGACGACTGGCGGATAGGGGGTTCAGTTGAGGAGGGGGTCTGAGCAAGCCCCATCAAACGGAGGAATCCGGCCTGGGTGACCTGTCCCAGTAGGCCGACGCGGTCAACGAGCCATTCGAGATGACGTGCAGTCTCCTCATGAAAAGACTGCAGGTCACCTCGCATGGCCCGTTGACGCAACGCCACACAAGTCAGGACAGGCTCAACCCGGACCTGGATAGCCACGTCCGCAGGCAGAGGAAGGCCAGTTGTCGTTAGCTCATCCCCTGCCTGAAAACGGGTCTGGACGTAGGCATCCCTGCTGGTGCAAGATGATACAGTGACAGGATCAGGGACAGGATTGCACACAGGCACCTCCGCAGTGACCTGTGCTGCCTACTGTCCCTGGTCCTGCACTGCACCACTAGCACCAGTGGAATCCCCACCTCCAGACCACGTCTCTGTTGCTTGCATGGCCTCCTCCTCCACCAAACCCCCCACCAACCTGGATGATTCCGTGCCATCTTCCCCCGTTGGGCCCTGTGGGGTCCCAGCTGCCCCTTCTGCTGCCGAGGAGTCCAACTCCGACAACCGCCTCTTGGACCTTCCCCCGGCAGCTGCGCCCTGGGACGCGGCACCGGACTCCTCACTCCCCGACGAGATGACAACCTGGGAGGAGAGCCAGGCCTTGCGTCTCCGGCTGGCGGTGCGATCCCCGCCGCTGTGCTCCACAGCACCTTCTCCGCCCTCTTCATCAGTTGACGCTGCAGACAGGGAGAAATAAAACACAGGCATCAGGGCACTGTACAATGGACACATACACACATGACAGTTGCACATGAGTGGCATTGGCAAACCTCAGACATGGCACCACAATCGGCAACACACATGTCATTTCAACTTGCACACATGAGCCATACCACAGCCACATCGCAACTGCCAGCACCATCCATACACATACAACAGCATGAGCAGGCAAAGGTGAGCCAGACATCACATGCAACACAGGGAGTGCACTACACATGTACGCACACCACCACACTTGCATGCATGTGTACACCTCAGCCAACTGTCACAGTGTTCCGATGGGCATCCATGTCACATCTGCCAATCAGGCTTCCACATCCCGCTGTCACATGCAGCCATGTTGCCTCACTGTTGCACCCTTGTCAAATACACACACATGCATATGTACACAGTGCTGATACATGCAGCTGAAAACAACATACATGCGTGACATCACGAACATGCCCACTTACATACACATTGATCCAAACATGTGTGCCCACACAACTGCATTTGGCATGCAAGCCTACACACACAAGCACCATCCATGTCTCACACATGACAGCCCTCGCATGTGTTAGCCTCACGGTCCTGTACACCCCCACCCATACTCGGCCCCATACAAACAGATGTGCAACCAGCATACTACTGGCACATCACCACACGCACAGCTTACAATCATGATGCATGTACACTTACCGCTCGACTTCAGACGTGTCTGCCTCTCAAGGACCTGGACGTGGAGCACTGAGGATATGCGTTCCAGGACCCTCATCTGATCTTCCGACAAGTGGCCCCGGCGCCCCTTAGCGTCCGCTGCCTTCAAGAGGCGCCGGGCCTTGTTCAGGGTCCTGGACCTGAAGTCGTCCCAGCGCTTCTTGACATGTTGGAAGTCGCGGACTGCCACCCCCTCCGCGTTGATGGCAGTCACAATGTCTGTCCAGATCCGAGTCCGTCCTTCCTTGTCGGCGCGCACACTTCCGTAGAGGGCATCATACTGCCCCAGGACTTGCTCCACCAGGACACCAACTTCCCTGGCACTGAAGCTGGTGCCCCTCTGCCTCTCTGGCCAGGGGTTGTCAGTGGTGCCAGATGTTGCAGTGCCCGACATGACATCCCCAGAGGCAGGAGTGGGTGGGCAACTGGGTCCTGGGGCTGGGCTGTGGAGCGATGGAATCCCAGTCGGGAGTCTTCGGTTCCAGCAGGGGTGGTCACAGCAACAGCACCCCTGGCTGATGTGCAGGCAGCAAATGGCAGGGCATGTGGGCAGGAGGCAGTCAGGCAGCAGCAGATGGCAGGTGGGAGCGTGCTCTGGGCTCTGGGGGGCAGTAATTCGGCCTTCTGGGCAGGAGCGTGGTCTTCCATGTGCTTACGCGTGGCCAGCTTGATACGGAGTGATTTGGCACGTGAAAATCCTGCACGTCTGCGTGTAAATCGAGGAAAGGCCCTTAGCGCATATGCACGTCAGCACGCATATGCGATTTCATTGGACCAAAGGCCCTTAGCGCGTAAGCGCGCAGCACGCATATGCGATTTCATTGGACCAAAGGCCCTTAGCGCGTAAGCGCGTCTGTGACGTGACGCGCGCAGGTGTTTCCCTCATTACACGTGATGTCAGAGCACACGTGGATTTCCACCAATCGTGTGTGAAAGTTCCTACGCACCCCAGAAATACACATACCCAGGCCAATCGCGGGTACGCTCAATTCCCTCCGATTACACGCGATGACACTCGGACGTGCAGTTTTACCACGTGTGCTCGCATATGCGATTTCATTGGCCCAAAGGCCACCAGGCGCAGCTGTTATGTCACGCGCATGGCCGTAGAGAATGGCGCGTGTAAAAATGAAGAGATACACGTCCGAGTGTCAAAGCGCGTAATTGGTGGAAATGGCCTCATCGCGTATGCGCGTCTGTGACGTGTGTATAAAAGGTACGTGTAGAACGCCATTTCCTTGTACGTGCTATTGGTGGAGAGCGAGTGGGTGAAATCTGTACTTCTTGTCGGTTCACACGCGATTTACTTCACGGCGTTTCCAGTTCGTACTCCCTGTTACCTCTGACAGCTTTTTCTCTTTTCCTCTTTTTCCTGGGCCTGTTTCCTCAAACAGCATTCCCTTCTACTGTTGTCCTGTCTCCTCAGACAGCGTACAATTCTTCTTTTGGCGGGGGTGTTGCCAACGCGCACACGCGCATATTTTTCACGCTTTTGTTCCTGGCAGATGGTGAGTCGTGCACGTATTTTACATCTGTGCTTGCCCCGTGTGTCGCGTACCCCTTCAGAGGTCATTCTAGGCTGCGTGTGACACGCATACGTTCATTCTTGTGTTTCTGGGTGCCACAGCGTAGTGCAGGTTTATTTTTCCACGCACGTGGTCTAGGAGGGGTTGCATGCACCTTACTTCCCTTTTTTGGGGTGCCTATCCGTTGTGTGACCCGTCATCTTTCCCCAGGGGTGACATACAGCCTTGCTAGAGCACTAGGGTACGATTACCATCTGGTACCCAACCCCTTTGACCCCCAATTGCCCAGGACAATAGTTCACATCGACTCCCATACGCACAATAACATCAGTGCCATGGCTGGGAGGAGACCAAGCCGTAAGGGTGGCAAAGGTGGCCGAGCCCCAAATGGTGGCCGTGGTGGATCCAGTAGGGGACGTGGCCGTGACTTGCAGGATGCCCCTAGCCCCCCATGTGTTGAGGAGCAGTCAGGGACACCCATGCCCCCCCCCCTGGTTGAGGTTAACGTGGCTGACACCATCCATGCTCAGCCCTTGTTGGACCAGCCCACTGTGGAACCAGACCTGGCACAGGGTGACTCCATGGCTGACTTCCAGGTCAGCAGGTCTAGGCCAGGTGCGCCGGTGCACGTTGGTGTCATCAGGCCACGTGGATCAGGGGCAGCCAAGTCATCTGCTGCCCCGCGTAGGCAGGCTGGGGAGGCTGCAGGGGCAGCTGCGGCTCCATCCACCCCACCTCTCACACACCCAGCCAGGACAGTGTCGGCCAAGTCCATCATGCTGACATTCCCCCTGACACCATCACACTTGAGCTAATGCTTGCACCAACTCCCATGCTGAGTGTGCAATCCCACGCTCCTGCCCCTAGTGTCCAGAGCGGCTTAGGACACCCAGGATCCCCACCACCTTCCAAGCGGAAGAGGACGAGTGCTTGTCCAGTAGAGGCTGATGCCCCAGACAGTGAGGCTGAACTGAATGCACTTGTAGAGTATGTGTCTGCACATGACCGCGAAATGGTGATTGTTGCAGGATCCAAGACCACACCTGCACAACGTCAGGCACACTGGCAGACCATTGCGGACATCATAAGTGCCCTTGGAATCGTGAGGCGCACAGCTAATGAATGCTACAAGCGCTGGAATGACCTGAAGCGCAGGGCAAAGAATAAGCTGGCCTCAAGTCATGCCGCAACTCTAATGACTGGAGGTGGGTCTCCAGCAGACGACATAGAACTCACTCCACATGAGCAGGTTGCTGGGACCTACGTCACGGAGGAACAGATCCAGAAAGTGTGAGAACTGGCAGATTGCGAGGCATTGTCCGGTGAGTGCACATGTATGTGTGTGTCATCCATGTGCATGGTGTGTGTGGGAGGGCTTCTGTTTGGGTGCCAGGTGAGGGTGTATGTGCCTGAGTGGTTCGGGTCACCCATGTGCCTCTTCCTATACTTTCTTGGCACCAGCATTTGGGTATAGCAGCATCCCTTCTGCCAACATTAGACATCCAGCCCAACACCACGCCAGTTGCTCTTGGAGTGTCATCTTGCCACAACATTGTTGCTTATTTACCTCTGTTTATTCAGGCAGATTGTTTGTATACCACCACTTTTACTCGGGATTTCTCAGTCCTATTGTCACATGTATGACATGGCTATGGTACAGTGGACTGGCTTAGTTTCCTGGACATGATCAGTTTAGACATGTCCCTGTGCTATAGGACCATTTTGGACTGGCAGCTGCAGGTCAAACATTTGAACCATTTCAATGAAAAGATCAATTATATGAGCAAACTGGACTGAATGAACAATTGGTGACCTCCTCTCCCTCTTCACTTCATGGCTAGGGTACATGCCATCTGTGTGATGGCATGTGTATGGCATGTGTATTTGACCTGCCGGTCACTGGCCAATGTGTGATGCCACTGCTAGGCAGCATGCAGCAAATGTGTTCATCTTCCATCTTGGTGTCATCAATGTGTGCCATCTGCCTCCCCATCACACGCAGTGACGGTGCATGCATGGGAGGGTTTTAGTCATGTTGGACATGTGTCAATCAAGTACTGTTTCTGTAGCCTCTCAGCCCAAATTGTGTGCCATAGTGCTAATGCCTGTTTCCATTTGCTTTCTTTTATGTCTTTGCAGGGGATGACGCACTTGATACTGCTGGGGTTGTGGAGATGGTGCAGACCCAGGAGGGGTCTGAGGGCCGACCGACCACCAGTGAGGGACGTGGTGTGGTGGTGGGTGAGAACCCACAACTGCTGCAGGTCGTGCTCTCAAGGGGTGTCTCTGGCTGCACCTCCCCCGAGCTGTATTCAGGTGTCGATTCGGATGATGAGACCTATGTGCTGTCGCAGGTGAGTGTTCCTGGGAGGGATTCTGTTCTGTCCGACCCACCTGCACCAGGGTTAGAACCCTCAATGGGGATGTCAGTGTTGGCAGGTACGCCTTTGGTGGTTACGGATGCAGGGTCACACTCCGCGACATCTGATCCTGTTCCTGGGCCAGCAGATCAGAGGGGGAATGCAGTCCTGCAGCCTCAGGCACAGCAAGGTGCAGTTCGCCTTGCCCCAGACAGATGTGATGCCCGCCGACCTGGTGGCCGTCAGCCACCTGGCAATACCGCATGGGAGCAATCCATATACGGTATGGCAACCCAACAGGCAGCATCATCAGAGATGATGGCTCAGGCCATGGATAGGGTGGCCACTTCCATTGTCCCTCCCGAAAGGCTGATGGAGCGACTACAGCAGGCAACCGACTCCATCTGCCAGTCACACAGGGAGGACATGTTGGCGTCCGACAGGGACAGGCGTGCGGCACTGGCGACTCTGCAGGAAGCCATCTCCATAGAGTCCCAGGGCCACAGGGAAGCCCTGAGGGTGGAACTCCTTCACCTCAGGACGACTCTTGTTGAGCTTGAGGATTCAACAAACAGAAGGACAGAACAGCAGCTGGAGCGTCTCACCCGTACGTTCTCAGCTGAGATGCAGGCAACTGGGGCGAAGGTCCGGGCATCCCGTGAGTTGTTGCATGGGGACCTCCGCACACTTATCCTCCAGAACGAGACCTACCACACCCGCATGCTTGCAGCCATGGAGGAACAGACTAGGGCTTTGCATGGGCTGCCTCCCATAGTGCCACCACCTCCTGATGCAGCTGCAGAGGGTGAGGAGAGCGACAGCAGTGATACTCCCACAATAGGGTAGTTGTGTAGGCTATGAGCCCATGGAGGTGTTTTTTTTCGCAAGATCCACACAGGTGGGTTTTGGTATGCACCCTGTCCTCGGACCTCCTGGTAGGCCTCCCCCACCCCTCCGGGCCCATTAATGGCCTTTTTTTTTTTTTGGGACAGTATGTTGCCTTGTGTGGCTCCCGTGGGCATACGCTGCATTGTGGCTGGGCACATGCAGGCTTGTCATGGATTTGGTTCAGATGCTTGGGTTTTTGTCACACACACCCCTCCTGCTTCCCGTTTCCATGGACTTGCAAAGGGTGTGCCCAAGTGACATTGACGTACATGGTGACATTGGACTCCCATGAGCTGTGTGGGCAGTCTGTAGTCAATACTGTGTATACATTCATAGTGCATATTGTTGTTGTATTGTACACTGCATGGTGTATTGATATGTGCCTCTGCATCCATCTCATCCTCCTAATTTGCAGGTCCATTCCTCATGTCTTCACAATGCGGTCCACCTTGGAACTGGAGTCCATGTTGTAAGCAGTGCACCTACACTCTGTTGTGGCGCTAACACTGTATACTTGGAAGTGTTCGGAGGGCTGTCATCATCAGGTAGTGAGGCTAGCAAATTTTTAAGTCTGTAATGTCATGTTTAAGGTAGGTTGGAGGTTGTGTAGGTGATTGGTATTCTTGGTAAGTATTTGGTAATGTGGGTTGTAGGTCCTGCATTACTGTGAGCATTTCATGTGTGGACATGTTTCCATTAGGGACACTGTAGCTGGTGACACTTGGGGCATGTTGTGGGGATTAATTTCTTTCGTCTCACATTGCATGACATGCCATGGTGTGTTGTGTGGCCGTGCCGGGGAAGGGTTGGGTGACATGGCACTGTTTTCATGTAGTATTTTGCGAGTGGGTATTCATTTCTGCAGCATGGAAGTGTCTTTTGATGACACTGCATTGGTGGTGTTTGTGTAGGTAGGGATGCACATATTATGACACTTCCACATGAACAATCTCAGGCTGCTATGGTTCTGACAGTTGACTGTCCCTTTGTTCGTCTTAATTGTCAGGTCGAGTCATCATTGCTTATCAGATGGTATGTGCCAGGCCTGTGTGCACTCCACTGGGGTGTGATTTCTATGTGAAGTAATTAGCCACCAGCTGCGTACGGGCTGCCTCACCCCGTGCCCTCTCCCCTCCCATGCGCAGCGGGCGTGCATGTGGTTGGTGTGTTGCAACATTGTGCAGGACACATGCTGCCACTATGACCCTGCACACTACTGGGGGCGCATATAACAGCTGCCCGCCAGAACGGTCAAGGGAGCGAAAGCGTGACTTGAGCACTCCGAATGTGCGCTCCACTATGCCCCGGGTTGCAATATGGGCTGTGTTATATCTTACCTCTGGAGGCGTGATGGGGTTCCGAATTGGCGTCATTATGTGGGTGCTCAGAGGGTAGGCACTGTCCCCTGGTGAGGAGGTGATGGGTATCATTAGTGGGGTAGTGACATAACTCTGCATCTGACATTCATGCATTTGCAGTGGCATTCATACTCACCAAGCAGCCATGTATCGCCATGCCGCCCAGCTTCTAGGTCCCGGCTTAGGGTAGACATTCGGTAAATTAAGCTGTCGTGGGTGGACCCTGGATAGTTGGCATATACTGAGGTGATGATTCCCTTAGCATTACATACTACCTGCACGTTGATGGAATGCCAGTGCTTGCGGTTCCTATAGATGTGCTCAGATGCCCTGGTGGGACGTAGTGCCACATGGGTGCAGTCAATGGCACCTAGCACTTTTGGGAATTGTGCCACACCGTAGAAATCGAGGGTGGCAGCCTGCCTTTCTGCAGGTGACCTGGGCAGGTATATGTGCCCACGGACTGATGGGCGTGCAGTGATGATGTTCAAGACCTGGTGTAGGCAGCGTGACTGCGTGGCCTGTGACACCCCACCCACTATGGCACTTGTCCGGTGAAATGATCCTGTGGCCAAGAAGTGCAGTACATTGAGGACCTTCTCCAGGGGGCTGAGTTCTTGGGAGCACAGGGTGGGTGATGTGAGGTCATCCTCCCACTCACTGACCAGGTCCAGTATTATGTGTGGTAGAAACCTGTACCTCCCATACACCTGGTCATCAGGCATCCCAAAAAGGCTGGTTCTGGGAGTGAAAATTCGGGCCCTCACTATCCTCCTCCTCCTCCTTTGGTAACCCACGGCGACTGCTGCTAGGAACGGTATATTCATCCTGGCGTATGAGCTTGTTTGTTGTTTGCGTGCACTTTTATGCTGCGCGGGTCGACGTACGCCTGCTTCATGCTGGCGTACGTGTTTCAGGACTGGACCATTTATTTTTCGGCATGTCGTAGGCGAACGTGTGAATCTTCCCGCCCACCCCAGGAATACACGTAGCAGGCTCTCCCAGGCCCAGTTGCGGGTAAATATTCCCGCCCACCGCTGGAATACATGTACCCCACTCTCACAGGCCCAGTCGCGTGTGGAACCTCCCACGCACTCCGTAGTACACGTACCCAGGCCAATCGCGTGTGGAACTTCATGTGCACCCCGTAGTACACATACACAGGCCAATCGTGTGTGGAAGTTCACGCGCACCCCGAAGTACACGTACCCAGGCCAATCGTGTGTGGAACCTCCCGCACACCCCGTAGTACACATACCCAGGCCAATCTCGTGTGGAAGTTCACGCACACCCCGAAGTACACGTACCCAGGCCAATCGCGTGTGGAAGTTCACGCGCACCCCGAAGTACACGTACCCAGGGAAATCGCATGGCTGGGGGGTGGGGGTGATGGGAGACATGAGTGGGGGCCTGGTGGAGGCTGTCCCTGGTGGCTGGGGGGTGGGGGTGGTGGTAGACGTGAGTGTGGGCCTGGTGGAGGCTGCCCCTGCACTGCTGGGGGGTGGGGGTGATGGGAGACATGAGTGGGGGCCTGGTGGAGGCTGCCCCTGCACTGCTGGGGAGTGGGGGTGATAGGGGACATGAGTGGGGGCCTGGTGGAGGCAGCCCCTGCACTGCTGGGGTGTGGGGGTGGTGGTAGACATGGGTGGGGGCCTGGTGGAGGCTGCCCCTGGTGGCTGGGGGGTGGGGGTGGTGGGAGACATGAGTGGGGGCCTGGTGGAGGCTGCCCCTGGTGGCTGGGGGGTGGGGGTGGTGGGAGACATGAGTGGGGGCCTGGTGGCGGCTGCCCCTGGTGGCTGGGGGGTGGGGGTGATGGGAGACATGAGTGGGGGCCTGGTGGAGGCTGCCCCTGCACTGCTGGGGGGTGGGGGTGGTAGTAGACATGGGTGGGGGCCTGGTGGAGGCTGCCCCTGGTGGCTGGGGGGTGGGGGTGGTGGGAGGCATTAGTGGGGGCCTGGTGGAGGCTGCCCCTGGTGGCTGGGGGGTGGTGGTAGACATGAGTGGGGGCCTGGTGGAGGCTGCCCCTGCACTGCTGGGGGGTGGGGGTGGTGGTAGACATGAGTGGGGGACTGGTGGAGGCTGCCCCTGGTGGCTGGGGGGTGGGAGTGGTGGTAGACGTGAGTGGGGGCCTGGTGGAGGCTGCCCCTGCACTGCTGGGGGGTGGGGGTGGTGGTAGACATGAGTGGGGGCCTGGTGGAGGCTGCCCCTGGTGGCTGGGGGGTGGGGTGGTGGTAGACATGAGTGGGGGCCTGGTGGAGGCTGCCCCTGCACTGCTGGGGGGTGGGGTGATGGGAGACATGAGTGGGGCCTGGTGGAGGCTGCCCCTGCACTGCTGGGGGGTGGGGGTGATAGGGGACATGAGTGGGGGCCTGGTGGAGGCTGCCCCTGGTGGCTGGGGTGGGGGGTGGGGGTGATAGGGGACATGAGTGGGGGCCTGGTGGAGGCTGCCCCTGGTGGCTGGGGGGTGGGGGTGATAGGGGACATGAGTGGGGGCCTGGTGGAGGCTGCCCCTGCACTGCTGGGGGGTGGGGTGGTGGGAGACATGAGTGGGGGCCTGGTGGAGGCTGCCCCTGGTGGCTGGGAGGTGGGGGTGGTGGTAGACATGAGTGGGGGCCTGGTGGAGGCTTCCCCTGGTGGCTGGGGGGTGGGGGTGATAGGGGACATGAGTGGGTCCTGGTGGAGGCTGCCCCTGCACTGCTGGGGGGTGGGGGTGGTGGTAGACATAAGTGGGGGCCTGGTGGAGGCTGCACCTGGTGGCTGGGGGGTGGGGGTGGTGGTAGACATGAGTGGTGGCCTGGTGGAGGCTGCCCCTGGTGGCTGGGGGGTGGGGTGGTGGGAGACATGAGTGGGGGCCTGGTGGATGCTGCCCCTGGTGGCTGGGGGGTGGGGGAGGTGGTAGACATGAGTGGGAGCCTGGTGGAGGCTGCCCCTGCACTTCTGGGGGGTGGGGGTGGTGGTAGACATGGATGGGGGCTGGTGGAGGCTGCCCCTGCACTGCTGGGGGTTGGGAGTGGTGGTAGACATGGGTGGGGGCTTGGTGGAGGCTGCCCCTGGTGGCTGGGGGGTGGGGGTGGTGGTAGACATGAGTGGGGGCCTGGTGGAGGCTGCCCCTGCACTGCTGGGGGTGGTGGTAGACATGGGTGGGGGCCTGGTGGAGGCTGCCCCTGGTGGCTGGGGGGTGGGGGTGGTGGTAGACATGGGTGGGGGCCTGGTGGGGGCTGCCCCTGGTGGCTGGGGGTTGGGGGTGGTGGTAGACGTGAGTGGGGGCCTGGTGGAGGCTGCCCCTGCACTGCTGGGGGATGGGGGTGAAGGGAGACATGAGTGGGGGCCTGGTGGAGGCTGCCACTGCACTGCTGGGGGGTGGGGGTGATAGGGGACATGAGTGGGGGCCTGGTGGAGGCTGCCCCTGCACTGCTGGGGGGTGGGGGTGACAGGGGACATGAGTGAGGGCCTGGTGGAGGCTGCCCCTGGTGGTTGGGGGGTGGGGGTGATAGGGGACATGAGTGGGGGCCTGGTGGAGGCTGCCCCTGCACTGCTGGGGTGTGGGGGTGGTGGTAGACATGGGTGGGGGCCTGGTGGAGGCTGCCACTTGTGGCTGGGGGGTGGGGGAGGTGGTAGACATGGGTGGGAGCCTGGTGGAGGCTGCCCCTGCACTTCTGGGGGGTGGGGGTGGTGGTAGACATGGGTGTGGAGGCTGCCCCTGCACTGCTGGGGGGTGGGGGTGGTGGTAGACATGGGTGGGTGCCTGCTGGAGGCTGCCCCTGGTGGCTGGGGGGTGGGGGTGGTGGTAGACATGAGTGGGGGCCTGGTGGAGGTTGCCCCTGCACTGCTGGGGGGTGGGGTGGTGGTAGACATGGGTGGGGGCCTGGTGGAGGCTGCCCCTGTTGGCTGGGGGGTGGGGGTGGTGGTAGACATGGGTGGGGGGCTGGTGGGGGCTGCCCCTGGTGGCTGGGGGTTGGGGGTGGTGGTAGATGTGAGTGGGGGCCTGGTGGAGGCTGCCCCTGCACTGCTGGGGGATGGGGTGAAGGGAGACATGAGTGGGGGCCTGGTGGAGGCTGCCCCTGCACTGCTGGGGGGTGGGGGTGATAGGGGACATGAGTGGGGGCCTGGTGGAGGCTGCCCCTGCACTGCTGGGGGATGGGGGTGAAGGGAGACATGAGTGGGGGCCTGGTGGAGGCTGCCACTGCACTGCTGGGGGGTGGGGGTGATAGGGGACATGAGTGGGGGCCTGGTGGAGGCTGCCCCTGCACTGCTGGGGGGTGGGGGTGATAGGGGACATGAGTGAGGGCCTGGTGGAGGCTGCCCCTGGTGGTTGGGGGGTGGGGGTGATAGGGGACATGAGTGGGGGCCTGGTGGAGGCTGCCCCTGCACTGCTGGGGTGTGGGGGTGGTGGTAGACATGGGTGGGGGCCTGGTGGAGGCTGCCACTTGTGGCTGGGGGGTGGGGGAGGTGGTAGACATGGGTGGGAGCCTGGTGGAGGCTGCCCCTGCACTTCTGGGGGGTGGGGGTGGTGGTAGACATGGGTGTGGAGGCTGCCCCTGCACTGCTGGGGGGTGGGGGTGGTGGTAGACATGGGTGGGTGCCTGCTGGAGGCTGCCCCTGGTGGCTGGGGGGTGGGGGTGGTGGTAGACATGAGTGGGGGCCTGGTGGAGGTTGCCCCTGCACTGCTGGGGGGTGGGGTGGTGGTAGACATGGGTGGGGGCCTGGTGGAGGCTGCCCCTGTTGGCTGGGGGGTGGGGGTGTTGGTAGACATGGGTGGGGGGCTGGTGGGGGCTGCCCCTGGTGGCTGGGGGTTGGGGGTGGTGGTAGACGTGAGTGGGGGCCTGGTGGAGGCTGCCCCTGCACTGCTGGGGGATGGGGTGAAGGGAGACATGAGTGGGGGCCTGGTGGAGGCTGCCCCTGCACTGCTGGGGGGTGGGGGTGATAGGGGACATGAGTGGGGGCCTGGTGGAGGCTGCCCCTGCACTGCTGGGGGGTGGGGGTGATAGGGGACATGAGTGGGGGCCTGGTGGAGGCTGCCCCTGGTGGTTGGGGGGTAGGGGTGATAGGGGACATGAGTGGGGGCCTGGTGGAGGCTGCCCCTGCACTGCTGGGGTGTGGGGGTGGTGGTAGACATGGGTGGGGGCCTGGTGGAGGCTGCCCCTGGTGGCTGGGGGGTGGAGGTATTGGGAGACATGAGTGCGGGCCTGGTGGGGGCTGCCCCTGGTGGCTGAGGGGTGGGGGTGGTGGTAGACATGAGTGGGGGCCTGGTGGAGGCTGCCCCTGCACTGCTGGGGGGTGAGGGTGGTGGTAGACATGAGTGGGGGCCTAGTGGAGGCTGCCCCTGGTGGCTGGGGGGTGGGGGTGATGCGAGACATGAGTGGGGGCCTGGTGGAGGCGGCCCCTGCACTGCTGGGGGGTGGGGGTGGTGGTAGACATGGGTGGGGGCCTGGTGGAGGCTGCTCCTGGTGGCTGGGGGGTGGGGGTGGTGGGAAGCATGAGTGGGGGCCTGGTGGAGGCTGCCCCTGGTGGCTGGGTGGTGGTGGTAGACATTAGTGGGGGCCTGGTGGAGGCTGCCCCTGCACTGCTGGGGGGTGGGGGTGGTGGTAGACATGGGTGGGGGCCTGGTGGAGGCTGCCCCTGGTGGCTGGGGGGTGGGGGTGGTGGTAGACATGAGTGGGGGCCTGGTGGAGGCTGCCCCTGGTGGCTGGGGGGTGGGGTGGTGGGAGACATGAGTGGGGGCCTGGTGGAGGCTGCCCCTGGTGGCTGGGGGGTGGGGGTGGTGGTAGACATGAGTGGGGGCCTGGTGGAGGCTGCCCCTGCACTGCTGTGGGGTGGGGGTGGTGGTAGACATGGGTGGGGGCCTGGTGGAGGCTGACCCTGCACTGCTGGGGGGTGGGGGTGGTGGTAGACATGGGTGGGGGCCTGGTGGAGGCTGCCCCTGGAGGCTGGGGGCTGGGGGTGGTGGTTATCATAAGCGGGGGCCTGGTGGAGGCTGCCCCTGCACTGCTGGGGGGTGGGGGTGGTGGTAGACATGGGTGGGGGCCTGGTGGAGGCTGCCCCTGGTGGCTGGGGGGTGGGGGTAATGGGAGACATGAGTGGGGGCCTGGTGGAGGCTGCCCCGGCACTGCTGGGGGGTGGGGGTGGTGGGAGACATGAGTGGGGGCCTGGTGGAGGCTGCCCCTGGTGGCTGGGGGGTGGGGGCGGTGGTAAACATGAGTGGGGGCCTGGTGGAGGCTGCCCCTGCACTGCTGGGGGGTGGGGGTGGTGGTAGACATGGGTGGGGGCCTGGTGGAGGCTGCCCCTGCACTGCTGGGAGGTGGGGGGTGGTAGACATGGGTGGGGGCCTGGTGGAGGCTGCCCCTGGTGGCTGGGGGGTGGGGGTGGTGGTAGACATGAGTGGGGGCCTGGTGGAGGCTGCCCCTGCACTGCTGGGGGGTGGGGGTGGTGGGAGACATGAGTGGGGGCCTGGTGGAGGCTGCCCCTGGTGGCTGGGGGGTGGTAGTAGACATGAGTGGGGGCCTGGTGGATGCTGCCCCTGCACTGCTTGGGGGTGTGGGTGGTGGTAGACATGGGTGGGGGCCTGGTGGAGGCTGCACCTGGTGGCTGGGGGCTGGGGGTGGTGGTGGTTATCATGAGTGGGGGCCTGGTGGAGGCTGCCCCTGCACTGCTGGGGGGTGGGGGTGGTGGTAGACATGGGTGGGGGCCTGGTGGAGGCTGCCCCTGGTGGCTGGGGGGTGGGGGCGGTGGTAGACATGGGTGGGGGCCTGGTGGAGGCTGCCCCTGGTGGCTGGGGGGTGGGGGTGCAGGGAGACATGAGTGGGGGCCTGGTGGAGGCTGCCCCTGCACTGCTGGGGGTTGGGGGTGATAGGGGACATGAGTGGGGGCCTGGTGGAGGCTGCCCCTGCACTGCTGGGGGGTGGGGGTGGTGGTAGACATGGGTGGGGGCCTGGTGGAGGCTGCCCCTGGTGGCTGGGGGGTGGGGGCGGTGGTAGACATGGGTGGGGGCCTGGTGGAGGCTGCCCCTGGTGGCTGGGGGGTGGGGGTGCAGGGAGACATGAGTGGGGGCCTGGTGGAGGCTGCCCCTGCACTGCTGGGGGTTGGGGGTGATAGGGGACATGAGTGGGGGCCTGGTGGAGGCTGCCCCTGCACTGCTGGGGGGTGGGGGTGGTGGTAGACATGGGTGGGGGCCTGGTGGAGGCTGCCCCTGCACTGCTGGGGGGTGGGGGTGGTGGTAGACATGGGTGGGGGCCTGGTGGAGGCTGCCCCTGGTGGCTGGGGGTGGGGGCGGTGGTAGACATGAGTGGGGGCCTGGTGGAGGCTGCCCCTGCACTGCTGGGGGGTGGGGGTGGTGGGAGACATGAGTGGGGGCCTGGTGGAGGCTGCCCCTGGTGGCTGGGGGGTGGGGGTGGTGGTAGACATGAGTGGGGGCCTGGTGGAGGCTGCCCCTGCACTGCTGGGGGTGGGGGTGGTGGTAGACATGGGTGGGGGCCTGGTGGAGGCTGCCCCTGGTGGCAGCGGGGTGGGGGTGGTGGTAGACATGAGTGGGGGCCTGGTGGAGGCTGCCCCTGCACTGCTGGGGGTGGGGGTGGTGGGAGACATGATTGGGCGCCTGGTGGAGGCTGCCCCTGGTGGCTGGGGGGTGGGGGTGGTGGTAGACATGAGTGGGGGCCTGGTGGACGCTGCCCCTGCACTGCTGGGTGGTGGTGGTAGACATGGGTGGGGGCCTGGTGGAGGCTGCCCCTGGTGGCTGGGGGTGGGGGTGGTGGTAGACATGAGTGGGGGCCTGGTGGAGGCTGCCCCTGCACTGCTGGGGGGTGGGGGTTATAGGGGACATGAGTGGGGGCCTGGTGGAGGCTGCCCCTGGTGTCTGGGGGGTGGGGGTGATAGGGGACATGAGTGGGGGCCTGGTAGAGGCTGCCCCTGGTGGCTGGGGGGTGGTGGTGGTGGGAGTAATGAGTGGGGGCCTGGTGGGGGCTGCCCCTGGTGGCTGGAGGGTGGGGGTGGTGGTAGACATGAGTGGGGGCCTGGTGGAGGCTGTCCCTGGTGGCCTGGGGAGTGGGGGTGGTGGGAGACATGAGTGGGGGCCTGGTGGAGGCTGCCCCTGGTGGCTGGGGGGTGGGGGTGGTGGTAGACATGAGTGGGGGCCTGGTGGAGTCTGCCCCTGCACTGCTGGGGGGTGGGGGTGGTGGTAGACATGGCTGGGGGCCTGGTGGAGGCTGCCCCTGCACTGCTGGGGGGTGGGGGTGGTGGTAGACATGGGCGGGGGCCTGGTGGAGGCTGCCCCTTGTGGCTGAGGGGTGGGGGTGGTGGTTATCATGAGTGGGGGCCTGGTGGAGGCTGCCCCTGCACTGCTGGGGGGTGGGGGTGGTGGTAGACATGGGTGGGGGCCTGGTGGAGGCTGCCCCTGGTGGCTGGGGGGTGGGGGTGGTGATAGACATGGGTGGGGGCCTGGTGGAGGCTGCCCCTGGTGGCTGGGGGGTGGGGTGCAGGGAGACAAGAGTGGGGGCCTGGTGGAGGCTGCCCCTGCACTGCTGGGGGGTGGGGGTGGTGGTAGACATGGGTGGGGGCGTGGCGGAGGCTGCCCCTGCTGGCTGGGGGGTGGGGGTGGTGGTAGACATGGGTGGGGGCCTGGTGGAGGCTGCCCATAGTGGCTGGGGGGTGGGGTGCAGGGAGACAAGAGTGGGGGCCTGGTGGAGGCTGCCCCTGCACTGCTGGGGGGTGAGGGTGGTGGTAGACATGGGTGGGGGCCTGGTGGAGGCTGCCGCTGGGGGGTGGGGGTGCAGGGAGACATGAGTGGGGGCCTGGTGGAGGCAGCCCCTGGTGGGTGGGTGGTGGGGGTTATAGTGGACATGAGTGGGGGCCTGGTGGAGGCTGCCTCTGGTGACTGGGGGTGGGGTTGATAGGGGACATGAGTGGGGGCCTGGTGGAGGCTGCCCCTGCACTGCTGGGGGGTGGGGGTGATAGGGGACATGAGTGGGGGCCTGGTGGAGGCTGCCCCTGCACTGCTGCGGGGTGGGGGTGATGGTAGACATGGGTGGGGGCCTGGTGGAGGCTGCCCCTGCACTGCTGGGGGGTGGGGGTGGTGGTAGACATGGGTGGGGGCCTGGTGGAGGCTGCCCCTGGTGGCTGGGGGGTGGGGGTGGTGGTTATCATGAGTGGGGGCCTGGTGGAGGCTGCCCCTGCACTGCTGGGGGGTGGGGGTGGTGGTAGACATGGGTGGGGGCCTGGTGGAGGCTGCCCCTGGTGGCTGGGGGGGTGGGGTGCAGGGAGACAAGAGTGGGGGCCTGGTGGAGGCTGCCCCTGCACTGCTGGGGGGTGGGGGTGGTGGTAGACATGGGTGGGGGCCTGGTGGAGGCTGCCCCCGGTGGCTGGGGGGTGGGGTGCAGGGAGACAAGAGTGGGGGCCTGGTGGAGGCTGCCCCTGCACTGCTGGGGGGTGGGGGTGGTGGTAGACATGGGTGGGGGCGTGGTGGAGGCTGCCCCTGGTGGCTGGGGGGTGGGGGTGGTGGTAGACATGGGTGGGGGCCTGGTGGAGGCTGCCCCTGGGGGATGGGGGTGCAGGGAGACATGAGTGGGGGCCTGGTGGAGGCAGCCCCTGGTGGGTGGGTGGTGGGGGTAATAGTGGACATGAGTGGGGGCCTGGTGGAGGCTGCCCCTGGTGACTGGGGGTGGGGTTGATAGGGGACATGAGTGGGGGCCTGGTGGAGGCTGCCCCTGCACTGCTGGGGGGTGGGGGTGATAGGGGACATGAGTGGGGGCCTGGTGGAGGCTGCCCCTGCACTGCTGGGGGGTGGGGGTGATGGTAGACATGGGTGGGGGCCTGGTGGAGGCTGCCCCTGCACTGCTGGGGGGTGGGGGTGGTGGTAGACATGGGTGGGGGCCTGGTGGAGGCTGCCCCTGGTGGCTGGGGGGTGGGGGCGGTGGTAGACATGAGTGGGGGCCTGGTGGAGGCTGCCCCTGCACTGCTGGGGGGTGGGGTTGGTGGGAGACATGAGTGGGGGCCTGGTGGAGGCTGCCCCTGGTGGCTGGGGGGTGGGGGTGGTGGTAGACATGAGTGGGGGCCTGGTGGAGGCTGCCCCTGCACTGCTAGGGGGTGGAGGTGGTGGTAGACATGGGTGGGGGCCTGGTGGAGGCTGCCCCTGGTGGCTGCGGGGTGGGGGTGGTGGTAGACATGAGTGGGGGCCTGGTGGAGGCTGCCCCTGCACTGCTGGGGGTGGGGGTGGTGGGAGACATGAGTGGGGGCCTGGTGGAGGCTGCCCCTGGTGGCTGGGGGGTGGGGGTGGTGGTAGACATGAATGGGGGCCTGGTGGAGGCTGCCCCTGCACTGCTGGGGGGTGGGGGTGGTGGTAGACATGGGTGGGGGCCTGGTGGAGGCTGCCCCTGGTGGCTGGGGGTGGGGGTGGTGGTAGACATGAGTGGGGGCCTGGTGGAGGCTGCCCCTGCACTGCTGGGGGGTGGGGGTTATAGGGGACATGAGTGGGGGCCTGGTGGAGGCTGCCCCTGGTGGCTGGGGGGTAGGGGTGATAGGGGACATGAGTGGGGGCCTGGTAGAGGCTGCCCCTGGTGGCTGGGGGGGTGGTGGTGGTGGGAGACATGAGTGGGGGCCTGGTGGAGGCTGCCCCTGGTGGCTGGGGGGTGGGGGTGGTGGTAGACATGAGTGGGGGCCTGGTGGAGGCTGTCCCTGGTGGCCTGGGGGGTGGGGGTGGTGGGAGACATGAGTGGGGGCCTGGTGGAGGCTGCCCCTGGTGGCTGGGGGGTGGGGGTGGTGGTAGACATGAGTGGGGGCCTGGTGGAGGCTGCCCCTGGTGGCTGGGGGTGGGGGTGGTGGTAGACATGAGTGGGGGCCTGGTGGAGGCTGCCCCTGCACTGCTGGGGGGTGGGGGTTATAGGGGACATGAGTGGGGGCCTGGTGGAGGCTGCCCCTGGTGGCTGGGGGGTGGGGGTGATAGGGGACATGAGTGGGGGCCTGGTAGAGGCTGCCCCTGGTGGCTGGGGGGGTGGTGGTGGTGGGAGACATGAGTGGGGGCCTGGTGGAGGCTGTCCCTGGTGGCCTGGGGGGTGGGGGTGGTGGGAGACATGAATGGGGGCCTGGTGGAGGCTGCCCCTGCACTGCTGGGGGGTGGGGGTGGTGGTAGACATGGGTGGGGGCCTGGTGGAGGCTGCCCCTGGTGGCTGGGGGTGGGGGTGGTGGTAGACATGAGTGGGGGCCTGGTGGAGGCTGCCCCTGCACTGCTGGGGGGTGGGGGTTATAGGGGACATGTGTGGGGGCCTGGTGGAGGCTGCCCCTGGTGGCTGGGGGGTGGGGGTGATAGGGGACATGAGTGGGGGCCTGGTAGAGGCTGCCCCTGGTGGCTGGGGGGGTGGTGGTGGTGGGATACATGAGTGGGGGCCTGGTGGAGGCTGCCCCTGGTGGCTGGGGGGTGGGGGTGGTGGTAGACATGAGTGGGGGCCTGGTGGAGGCTGTACCTGGTGGCCTGGGGGGTGGGGGTGGTGGGAGACATGAGTGGGGGCCTGGTGGAGGCTGCCCCTGGTGGCTGGGGGGTGGGGGTGGTGGTAGACATGAGTGGGGGCCTGGTGGAGTCTGCCCCTGCACTGCTGGGGGGTGGGGGTCGTGGTAGACATGGGTGGGGGCCTGGTGGAGGCTGCCCCTGCACTGCTGGGGGGTGGTGGTAGACATGGGTGGGGGCCTGGTGGAGGCTGCCCCAGGTGGCTGGGGGGTGGGGGTGGTGGTTATCATGAGTGGGGGCCTGGTGGAGGCTGCCCCTGCACTGCTGGGGGGTGGGTGTGGTGGTACGCATGGGTGGGGGCCTGGTGGAGGCTGCCCCTGGTGGGTGGGGGGTGGGGGTGGTGGTAGACATGGGTGGGGGCCTGGTGGAGGCTGCCCCTGGTGGCTGGGGGGTGGGGTGCAGGGATGCATGAGTGGGGGCCTGGTGGAGTGGGGGTGCAGGGAGACATGAGTTGGGGCCTGGCGGAGGCAGCCCCTGGTGGGTGGGGGGTGGGGGTGATAGTGGACATGAGTGGGGGCCTGGTGGAGGCTGCCCCTGGTGGCTGGGGTGGGGTTGATAGGGGACATGAGTGGGGGCCTGGTGGAGGCTGCCCCTGCACTGCTGGGGGGTTGCGGTGGGGGTGGTGGTAGACATGGGTGGGGGCCTGGTGGAGGCTGCCCCTGGTGCCTGGGGGTGGGGGTGGTGGTAGGCATGAGTGGGGGCCTGGTGGAGGCTGCCCCTGGGGGGTGGGGGTGTTGGGAGACATGAGTGGGGGCCTGGTGGAGGCTGCCCCTGGTGGCTGGGGGGTGGGGGTGGTGGTAGACATGAGTGGGGGCCTGGTGGAGGCTGTCCCTGGTGGCTGGGGGGTGGGGGTGGTGGTAGACATGAGTGGGGGCCTGGTGGAGGCTGCCCCAGCACTGCGGGGGGGTAGGGGTGGTGGTAGACATGGGTGGGGGCCTGGTGGAGGCTGCCCCTGCACTGCTGGGGGGTGGGGGTGGTGGTAGACATGGGTGGGGGCCTGGTGGAGGTTGCCCCTGGTGGCTGGGGGGTTGGGGTGGTGGTAGACATGAGTGGGGGCCTGGTGGAGGCTGCCCCTGCACTGCTGGGGGGTGGGGGTGGTGGGAGACATGAGTGGCGGCCTGGTGGAGGCTGCCCCTGGTGGCTGGGGGGTGGGGGTGGTGGTAGACATGAGTGGGGGCCTGGTGGAGGCTGCCCCTGCACTGCCGGGGGGTGGGGGTGGTGGTAGACATGAGTGGGGGCCTGGTGGAGGCTGCCCCTGGTGGCTGGTGGGTGGGGGTGGTGGTAGACATGAGTGGGGGCCTGGTGGAGGCTGCCCCTGGTGGCTGGGGGGTGGGGGTGGTGTTAGACATGAGTGGGGGCCTGGTGGAGGTTGCCCCTGCACTGCCAGGGGGTGGGGGTGGTGGTAGACATGGCTGGGGGCCTGGTGGAGGCTGCCCCTGGTGGCTGGGGGGGTGGGGGTGGTGGTAGACATGAGTGGGGGCCTGGTGGAGGCTGCCCCTGGTGGCTGGGGGGTGGGGGTGCAGGGAGACATGAGTTGGACATGAGTGGGGGCCTGGTGGAGGCTGCACCTGGTGGCTGGGGGGTGGGGGTGATGGGAGAAATGAGTGGGGGCCTGCTGGAGGCTGCCCCTGGTGGCTGGGGTGTGGGGGTGCAGGGAGACATCAGTTGGACATGAGTGGGGGCCTGGTGGAGTCTGCCCCTGGTGGCTGGTGGGTGGGGGTGATGGGAGACATGAGTGGGGGCTTGGTGGAGGCTGCCCCTGGTGGCTGGGGGGTGGGGGTGGTGGTAGACGTGAGTGGGGGCCTGGTGGAGGCTGCCCCTGCACTGCTGGGAGGTGGGGGTGGTGGGAGACATGAGTGGGGGCCTGGTGGAGGCTGCCTCTGGTGGCTGGGGGGTGGGGGTGATGGGAGACATGTGTTGGTGATCAGTAGTGCAAGGTGACATGTGGGTTGGCTGGTGGGCATGGCCATGGTGGATGGGTTGCCTGTGGAACATGAGCAGGGGTGCAGGGTAGTACCCTGTGGTGTGAGCTGCCTGCAGGGGCCGTGGAGGGTGTAGAGGGAACACCTGGGAGGACCAACACGTGTAGCATTCCCCGGCACCACCGAAATACACGTACCCTGCTGAAATCGCGTGTGAATCTTCCCGCGCACCTCGGAATACACGTACCCAGGCCAATTGCGTGTGGAACTTCCCGCGCACCCCGAAGTACGCATACCCAGGCCAATCGCGTGTGGAACTTCCTGCGCACCCCGAAGTACACCTACCCAGGCCAATCGCGTGTGGAACTTCCCGTGCGCCCCGTAGTACACGTACCCAGGCTAATCGCGTGTGGAACTTCTCGCGCACCCTGAAGTACACGTACCCAGGCCAATTGCGTGTGGAACTTCCCACGCACCCAGGAACACGCGCACACGCTATTTTTCACACAGCGGGTGTCCCTGTTTGTCGGTGCCCCTTTGCACCTCATTTGTCCTAGGGGGCCACTGTATGGCCCATTCATCATGGCTGTATATGGGTGCTTTTTGTTAGCGCACATTTTGGCGCACATTTTTTTCAGTCGCAGGGGCGCTACCGCCTGCTTTCTTGTGGCGTACTTGTTTGGCCCTGTGCGCATCTTTGACCGTGAGCTGGTTTGCCCTATTCGATTCCATGAATACAGGTTGTAGGCGAGCGTGTGGGCGTTCCGCGCACTTGCCTCCCGTACTTCCCCCGTGACGCCCATATTTTCACACGTTGTTCCCCATTCCGAGTGTTACGCCCTGTGTTCCGCCTACTTTTGTGATGTGCGCCGCGCTATGTGCGATTTCGCAGTGGCCATGGCGCACGCTGTTGGATGACCTGTGCGCCGGCGTGCGCGGTGCACATTTTTAGCGCACATCCAATGTTTTTCTCGCGCACGGACTTCCATGAATCGATGTGCGCTGGTTTCCCTGCGATTTTCACACTTGCACTGCGATTTTCGCACTTTTACTGCGATTCGCACGTTTTGGCACCTCTGCGCGGGAATTTTCGGCGCACATTATTTCCATGAATCGACCCCTTATGTATTACTACATACAAAGTGTATGCATGCTGGTTTGTGAATTTGTAAAATGTTCATATGTTATGATATAACAATAAAACATACCCCGCCCTAGAGTTTTTGGGTAGTGGTGCTGTTGTCCGAACATGTCTGCGGACATTAAAAGAGTTCGCGGACATCAAACTCAGTAGAGGAGGTTCAGTATGTTCAATTTGACATGTACATAAAGTCAGAGTTATTATTATTAAATTGTGGTAGCAGTGCAGTGCACGGTGGTGGCGCAAATTATGGTTGCTTAGCTTACCATAACTGGCGAATTTCAGGGTTTTTTTGGTTTTACTTGGAAACATAACATCCATTTGACAAAGTTTTTTCACTGAATTTCATAGGTTTTTAGTAGCGCAACTTAATTATAACGTCCCTTTAACAAAGTTTTTTCACTGAATATATACATATATATATATTCAGTGAAACGATGCATTGATATAAATAGCATTCTATTATGGGGTTTATGTATTATGTAGCTTTAGGAAAAGTACAGAAGCTAACTCAACCCTGTATGCGACTAGCTGTCACTACAACTCCGTGATTAGAAATATACCAAAAGGAGAATTCATTAGGGCACGCAGGAATTGCAGCAAACAAAAAACTTTCAAAGAAGAGTGCAAACTCCTAACGAAAAGATTTAAAACCAGAGGCTATGGCACAAAACAGATAATAAAAGCACAAGAGAAGGCTATGAAACTGGATAGAGAAAGTACCTTGGTCCCTAAACCAAAACCAGTTAAGAAAGACTGAATCAATTTCATCACAACTTACTGTGCGGACAACAAAATGTTGAGAAAAATTCTGAAGAAAAATTGGTACTTGCTACAATTGGATCCCAATGTGAACAAATATATTGATGAGAATCCAACCATTGTATACAAACGAGTCAGAACGATTAAAAACTTTTTGAGCCCATCCCTCCTTCCAGAGGTTAGAATGGACAACACAGGAACATGGCTACCCACATTTCCTAAAGGCTTTCATAAGTGTGGCACATGCACAATGTGCCAATATGCATTGGATAATGCATGTATCTTCAAGGATGAATATGGAAACACACAAAAAATTGAAGAGTATATAAATTGCAAGACAAAATGTGTAATATACGCCATTATCTGCAAATGTGGAAAAATATATATTGGTAGTACCATTTGAGAACTCAGGATCAGAATAAGAGAACACTTATCGACAATGGGGAGTCAAGAATCAAACCTACCACTGGCCCAACACTGGCAAAAGAAACACCAGATGGATGACAAAAGGGCACTGAGATTTGTGGGACTCAAGAAAGTGACCCTTGGCCCCAGAGGCGGGGACCAAGAATTAAAAATGAGACAAGAAGAAGCAAAACTTATATGCAAATTCCTAGCTCTGGAAAAAGACCTCAACACTGATAACGAGATGGCCTCTTTCCTATAAATAATGTGGAATACCTATACTGGACACATCAACTGCTTTATGTGAATAATGAATAGTGATTTGTGGAAACTTAGCTGGTGTGCACACCAATGATTGGTTGATTAACTAATGCATAATATACAAGATTGGTTAATATATCACAGCAAATAACATTGGCCTAAAACATTGACTGACATTAATTCATTAAGAGATAGAACCCGGTCAAAATATATATGACAAAACACGAGCATAAAACGGGAATGGTAGAAACTAAAAAGAGACTTCAATCCACGCGTTAAGGCTTCACGATCACATATATAATTGCATTTGTGTCCTACTGGAACTCCTAATTTCAAGTTCCATTTATAACTTACAGAACAAGGATGCCTGAATACCTTGACATTCAAATCGATATTTTTCTAATAACCTTATTCACCTTGGACTCACACACATTACAGCAAAATGGATTAGCGATCCACCAATCCAATATGGCCGCTGGCAACAACATCGAAGTTGACCGAGGTTGCTTGGCAACCTTAGAATAGTACAACAATGGCTAGGAGGGGACGCGACACACACTAGGACGGATTAGTACGGGACGAGCAGCTTTCCAGGTAAGCACGCACAGGGGGCTCCAGACGGACAGGGTTTATCCCTTCGAGCCCACGTGGTGACGCGCAAAGCATTTTAACAGGAATCTTTTGATTGTAATACACGAAAAATATTAGAACGGTAACATGCGCTTCGCACATTGTTGCCGTAGTAACCAACAGGCACAGAATATTTATTTTTTTCACAGGACTATTTTGATTAAAATACATGCAAAACATTAGAACGGTAACATACAATTTGCAAAATTTTGCCGTAGTAACCACCAAGCATAGAATATATATTTTCCGCATGGATATTTTGATTATAATACATGCAAAATATTAGAACGGTAACAAGCAATTCGCACAATTTTGCCGCAGTAACCAACAGGCATAGAATATAATTTTTCTACAATATACTTTTTCTACAATGTGCACCGAGAGAGTCGATTAAACGGACACCAGGGAACATAGGAACTAAGAGTCGTAGCGTTTTACGAATTTCATAATTATTAACAAAGTAAAGGTAGCCTGGGAGAAACGTAATAATGACAAATACATACATTAGGCGCGAATACATGCATGTTTTTCAAGTCGTTTTAACTCCTTAGATGGACCTGGGATTTAACCCGTGAAATATTATGAGAGACATAAAGACTATCAGAACAGCACGATTAGGTAAGGAAATGTGTCCAGTATCTATTTCGACAACAAAAGGATTCTTGATAGACATTAGGTTAATTTATATAAGCAGAACTATATAATATACTACATGATTTTTGCTGATTAATTTACTAACGCATTTTCACTTTCTCTTTGTTGATTTCTCTTTCTCTGTAACCCTCAACACTCCTACTCTTTGCCCTCCCTTCAAAATGGACGACTTTTTAACTGTTTATCTGCTTATGACAACTGTTTTTGCTTTTTACATGTTCAAATGTGAATGTTTATCCATCAATTCTCATATGGTGTTAATATGGGAAAATATATTGATGTGCACAGTACAATTAGCCCTGATTTGAGAAAGATGAGTTAGTCATCGAAACACGTGTAATCACATAGGGCATATGAGAAGAAAATAAGAATTCCTTTGTAATAAACCACAACAAGTGGAGTCCTTTTTTGAACACTAAAAAGAGGGTTCATTTGTTATCCTTTTTCAGTATGTTGTGAGCGCATGGGACTAAGTTTATGTAGCAATTCAACAAGTTTCATTTTTTCCAAACGGAGTGGAGGAATCACTGACTCCATTGCTACTCTCCTATGCGATCCTAAAAACCACCTTTTTCTAAGAAATAGGATTAAGGGCGCTGAGGTCCTACAAAGGACAACCCCAACCCAATAGGTTCCTCAATATATAATTACATATTGGCCCAGTTGCTAGACCAATATGTAATATGTTAAGCTGGAGCAAAACTGTCCTTTCAGAAGGCACAATGGTGTAAGACAAGAGCTAACTTTCTATGGCTCAAAATCACCCCTGAGGGTCTCAACCCCCAGGTGAAGAAAGTGGAAGCATCATTGAAATTGAAAGACCCTACCACTCTGCAAGAATTGAGAAGCCTTCTTGGATTCACCAATTACAGTCAAAAGTTCATTGAGAACTATGCAGAGGTCACTCAATGTCCCTTTATTACAGGCCGGAGTCAAGTGGAAGTGGGGTCCGAAACAATTTGAAGCAGTTAAACAACTGAAAAGAAGCCTTTCTCAAGCTCCTTGTTTGGCTTACCCCATTAAGAATAAGGAATTCTTCTTAGAGACAGAGTTTTCCGATACCTGCCTGGCAGTAGTATTGCATCAAATTCAAAACAAGGTCAACAAAGTTATCTCTCAAGTTATCAAAACGTTGTACTCTCTGGAGGAGAAATTCAACGATTGTGAAAAGGCACTCCTGGCAACGGTATGGGCATTGAAAAATCAGTGCCTGTTTGTCCAAGGGGAGTGCATCATTGTAGAGACTCCTCACAAACCTTTGCCACATTTACAAAGTGACAGAATACAGCCTGGGAATGTTGCAGAATTACTTTCTGGATTCTGTCATTGCAAGGTTTTCCTCTGGACATCAAGTATGGCCAAAACAAGAAGAGTCCTTTAGCACAAGGATTAGTGAACTTTAATGATTGTGCTCATGAAAACTGTCTTGAGGATTAAAGTTTTGTAACAAAAGACAATTTGGAGGTGTACCTAGTTTCCACATACAAGGTCTATGAGGAAGACTCTTGCCAGGGGATACCAACAGTCTAGGTGCTCCTACCATGTTGAAAACAATGGGGAAAAATAACTAGTGGCTGGCATTAGCAATACATGGGTTACTGATACACCGGAATGTTTGGTTGGTTACAAAATAGGACCCAGAAGTAGTCATGTGGCAGAGTTGATGGATGTATATCAATACATCCTCACTGCAGTACACCACCAACTCAAAGAATTGGTGATAATCACCAACTCTAGCTATGGGTCTCTTTCTGATTGTGGAGGTCCGTAAATAAGGGGGCTGGTCGCACCATATCGGCACCATTTCTGGACCGCCACACTCCAACTCTACCTTCATGGGCCATTGGGCTATGGCACCTGTAGTCAGATTTGAAACTGAAGCACTGGCACCATTAGCAATGGGACTTGTAACTGCAGACCGGTGGGTTTGTGCAGAACTCGCAATGAGCCCTATATGTCAGTAATGGGTTTGTGGAACACCTGATCAATTTGAAGAATAGAGGCATGCTTCATGCTAACAATAAACCAGTAAATCATGCAACATTGATCCAGTCATTGATGATCTAGCTACCTATATTTGGATGACCATTTATTGGAAAATGATTAGAGGTCATTGCAAAATAGGGGTCCAGATAAGACTGGGAATGACCTGGCTGGAACTCCACCAAACAACTACTTGAGGTTGTCCCACTATGGCTGGTTTCCCATATGGGCTCAGTGGGAACCAAATACAAGAAACAACATATAGACCCATATCACATTTTGCATATTTTCAAACCATCAATGAAACAGGTTCACAAATGATTTTTAGGTATTGTAGAACCAATTCTTTATTTTTACAAATTTAGTTATTTGCATTTGCAATCAATAAAAACATTAGCACCCTGGTGGGTGGAGCCAGCCATTCAAATGGCTGGGAACAAATGCTGAAACTGGCGATCTCAGCCCACGTCCATGCCACCTGATGGTTGGTTCCTCCGCCGCCATCTTCCCCCAGCCTCTGTCCCTGTTTCCCCCCATTCCCCTCCTACTTAACTCATTTCAGCTGAAGCGAGTGCTGCAGCTGCTCCTTCCTCTTGCCTCCTGGAGGCTGCCATGGAAATGGAAGAGGGGCTCCGTAGGGAGCCCCACATCCCAGCTCCATGTCGGACATCTTTAGACAGTATTTTCATTAATTGAATAACACGCACGCAGCGTGCTGTTCAATGAATGAAAATACTTTTCTTTTTTTAGCACCCCGGGTTAGCTCTTTGGGAACCAGGCTGCTAATGGCCTTAATCCTCTGTGTCATAGCACCTTGAAGCGTCTCTTGTGCTAGATTGGATTAACAATAAATATATCAGACAAATAACCATACAGACTCAAAGAATATGTCAACATACTACTTTTTTCTCAGTTCAATAAAGCAGGAAAAAACTGCCAGACATCAGACTGATGCTTGCACGCTCACAAACAAGCTTGATTATACAGGGGTTTAATACCCCAATATGCATCATGTATGACATCATCCTACATGGCAAACTGTAAAACCTTTTGAAGGGAGGGATTCGTTAGGGGAACATATGTACCTTTGGCATACATAGGGATTAGTACATTATTGGCTGCATCTTATATGTAAGACACACCTCGAACCACCTCTAAATACGTATAATACTGATTATAGCAGAGAAAATGGCAGCGGATTGGTCTATGCAACATTGCATAGCAGGTTACCAAATAGACCGTCTTATTGGTTGGCATTCTCATCCAACCCTGGACTTTCGGCTCGGCTAGCAGCACATGTGCGAAACAAAACACAGGTGCTTGAGTCACGCCAGATTACTCCCCACTTTGTCAACTAGCCCGTCATCTCTCATCAGTCCGGCCATCAGCCAAAGTTTCCCGTCTGTAGTTGACTTTGTAGCCTTTAATCTAAGAGAAATGTGGCTTACCTACATGGCTTATCCACCCGCCTCCCTTTGTGCCTGACACTTATTCCTTAAAATAGCATCCTTGATCTCAGGTCAACGTAGACTCCTCTTTATTTTGCACACAAAACAGTTTCTCCCACATCTCCTGACTCTGCAACCCTGGTCTGTCTCGGAGGTAGCTGAATTAAATCTTAACACGAGCCGTCGCCCATCTTCCGATTATGGCAGTTCTAGCAGCGTTACATTTTCCTGTATAACAAGCTTCTATATGTCCCATCTATCTTCCATGACTGTGTATTTACACTTATTGTGATGAAACAGCAGGAGTCCACACTCTTGTGTGACTCCCCCGTTCCTGCACACCCAATTTGTGTTGCATACACAACCAATTGTTCAGTTATTCACATATCAAATTTAACAACAATATTCACACATGACATTTTTGCTCCATAGTGTAAATTCCTAAAAATGTGATCCTATACCAATCTTCTCAACTGGTATTAACATAGAGTTTATAACATAGATTATTAAATTATTTCCCTCTTCAAAAAAGGGCTTAGGTTTTTCTGATCATAGGTAGACAATTTCACAACAAAGATTCCAGACCATCATCCTATGTGTCAAGATTGAAAAAAAACTTGATATTTGGGTAATCTGCTTTATCCTTGTGTGTGTCTCTATGCATTTTCGGGGCCTGTATTCCCCTTCTTCCGGAGCTGTCTACCCAGTTTTCTGATATCTACAATAAATAATCAATAATAGAACTTCAGTAACAACGCTTCAACAATGCTTAAATTCATAATTTTATTAGTAGTATGTCGTGATTCTGTATTTTATAATCACCTGTGTGTATCCCATCCACGTATAAGCTCCAAAGTTTCTTCCTTCTATCTGCTTCCCATGGATTAGTATGTAATTCTTCCTAAAATGATCCAACAAGATCCAAACTAGACATATAAATACCATCTACCTTTAAAAGGGCAGTGGATATAATGCCTATATATAGTTTCCATCATTAGCATTTTAGGTCCACTATAGCGAAAAATGTAAATGTTACCTGAGTAGTCTCACGAAAAGATCTTCACATTCAAACATATGGGGTAGTTTGTAACTCCAACCCTTTCAATGATTTAGGGCCCTGTACTGGGGCAACCTCACTAGTAGGGCAACACCTGCAAATATAGGTATTCTAAGATGTTATCGCTGCCCTAGTGTAGGTACAACCGAAGACTTCCTATTGTTTATGATAATGATACTGTTTTAAATAATGGAAGGCCTTACCCTTGTGTTGTATCTGTAGTATGGCACCAATCAGGAAATTAGTCCCACAAGGTGATTTGGGTGGATGTCTTTACAGTGACTTGGTTCCTCTGGGTATGCCAAGGAAGTATATAAACATCTCCACTGTGTCCACATCTCTAACAGATGGTAATTAGATGCTAATTAGATGTCTATTGAGTGTAGGATTTCAAAGCATCCTACTAGTCAGTCCTGCTCTTTACCTCCTAGGTGTCAGTACATGTCATTTTCTACACACTCCGGCCGCGAGAAATGCGACAATGCAAAATGGCATTTTTTTGTTTACTGACGCCATCACGTAATCGCGTGATGATGTAATTTTGTAATTTTATACCCGAGCTCTATCATGAACGTTTTAGAGAGAATTCCAACCGCTCTTATCTGCAGTATAAAAGTTTAAATGATGTCATTAGATCAAGTTTTTATCTTAAAAATATTTCTAGACACAACATGTACTACCTTGCTAGCAAAGACACTTCTTCAGTATGATGTGTTTAGTGTCTACATTTTTGTAACATGTTTAATTTCATGATGTGTAGAAAATTGACTTTATTTGCTAGCTCCTCGATATAATTTAAGGTTCAACAATAATTATGTCAATATCAGCAAATTACCTTAATGTTAATCCAGACTGAATAGTCAGAAATCTGTGTTGATCTGTTTTGAGTCTGGAAAAGAATCCCCCGTTCTATTGCCTGGATGGTGTCCAAAAATGTTTTGTTCCCCAGCTAATTTTTATCTTTATCTGGTGTTGCTACTATCATCTCAAAACATGTGAAATGTACCAGGTCTTCTTTCTCAGATTCCTAAGTGAGTATCTCCTCAATGTGGAGGTAAATTCACAGATAGATCCTATCCTATGAAATTAGTAATAACTGAGGACTTAATTTAAGATGTTTTAATGTATTTTACATAACATTTCCTGATATGGCCTGAATTATTACCATAATATGTTGAGAGTCTTACAACCAGATGTTCATAAAATACAGATCGTGCTCACACTCCAAAAAACAATTGACAATTTATGCCACCACTGATGTTCATTTAGGATAATCGGTACAGTTGTACATTCATCATGGCCCATGTCACCATTCACAGAAAAGCCCGCAGGTTGTATTCCTCGTTCATACTCTTTGGTGTCAAACTGTTCAATTTTTCAACCAAAAAGATATCTCTTTGTTCCAAATGTTTTTCATGGTTACCCCCCTCTGGGATTTTTTAACCACTTCCAACACCACTACCTTAAATTGGGCTACATCGTGTTTGTTTTCAGCAAAGTGTTGTGCTACTGGTGACCTTACATTGCTAGTCCTAATATTGCTCTTGTGCTTGTTCTAACGCTCTTTCGCTTTCCTTCTTGTCTGGCCTACATAAAAAATCCTGCATGGGCAACTCAGCCTATATATCACTGATTTAGAATTGTAGCATAATCATTCAGCTTAATCTTACTTCCATTATTTGGATGTCTCACATATCCCCCTTTCATGATATTGTTGCAATTGCAGCAATTTAGACAGGCAAATGTGCCTGCCTTCTATTTGTTAAGTGTCTGTTGTCTGTCCCTCAGAGGTCTCTCTGCTTTGACTAATTGGTCCTTAAAGTTCTGTGTTCTCTTATAGGTGATAATGTGAGGTTTAGGAAATAACCTATTACGTTGTGGGTCCAGTTTAATGATTTACCAACTCGTTTTGATGATTCATGTGATGTGGTGACTTTGCCCAGAGTATCTGAGTGTTTATAGGAACGGGATTCTTTTGATTTGGTTTTTGGAATTAAAAGATCTATCTGTTCAATCCTTAGTTTTTTTCTCTGGCCTTCTCAATGCTGTCTCTTGGGTATCCCTGGTTTCTGTATTTCTCAATCATAGTCATATTCTCCTCCAATAATGTTTCTGACGTTGACACAATTCGTTTAACACATATAAATTGGCTATAGGGTTTTTTTGATGTTCTGGACGATGACTCAAGTAATGGAATGAGTTGTTAACATCCGTTTTCTTATCATAAATGTTGGTTATGATACCTTCTGATCCAATTTTCAATTGTAAGTCTAAGAAATGCAATTTGGGGGTGTCTACTTCCATTGTAAATTTGATCTGTTCGTGCAAGGAATTTAAAAACTCCAAAAATCTCTCCAAGTCTGATTGAGTACCTCTCCAAATCACAAAAACATAATTTCTTCATTAGTTAGTACAACCCAGTGTCAGGCTTGATTATCTCCCCAGGCACCCCACTACATATCTGAAAAATCTAATCACTATAAAAATAAGGGTGCTCAAAGGCCAAACAGAACATAGCCTATTTGCACTTATTGGTCAGAAAATCACTTGTCTTCTTTGCATATGTGATTACTTTATCATTTCATACATATGTTTCTTATTGCTCCCGTACCATCGTCATTCTTAAGTATTTTCATATCGTTTCAGTATGTTTTCATATATCTGCTTCATGACATCACTCTGCCCTCACCAGATTTCACTCAGCACTTCATGATGTCCAATAGTGCGTGCTGACATTCTTCCACTCTTTCAGTATGAGGGTACATTCGGTATGGTTGTCTGAGTGAACATCATCTCTCATACACTTGATGCGGTATAGGGATAAAACATGTGGTCCCATATAAGGATCTTCTTCTACTGTTCCAATATGAAGGAGGTGAGCATGCAAGAGCTAAGGAAAACACATCCACCTCGACATTCCCCCCTGGTCAAGTCATCAACCACATTCTTCTCTTCAATTTCCTTTATCTTTTCTTCATACTGCCATTTCTTTGGATTCCAGATCTTTGTCACCCCCCTAAGGTGACCTGAGGTCTTTATATGCTCATCCACAATCCAAGTCATACAACCACAATCTCCTGATGGTGGACAGAATATCCAACGTCCCACATATTTTTTATGATCCTTGGGGTAGTAGATCTTTGTTCCTGGAGGTGCCAGGGTACTTTTCTTTATATTCTAATGGGTACTTCCTTCATGTTGCATTTCCTCACCAGTTACAGTATCTAAATCAATCATTATCTTCATCCATTTAGCTTTCTTAGCTGTCTTCTGGCACTGTCCTAAGATCATGCTTATGAGACAAAATCCTAGCAATAAGAACACTAGTATTGCTCCAAGTATTGTGATGGCATTTGCCAGCGAGATTGGGATCCATGACAATAGAAATGAAAACCAGTCATATCCTGCGGTCTCATCAGCTTTATCTTCCATCTTCAACTGCAGTATTGTCATCATCATTATTGCTTCTGTCAGGGTACCATTTTCTCCATCATGAAATGAAATGAATGTGCAGCAGGAATGCCCAAACGTGGCACACATGCCTCCTTCCATTGCTATAATTAGGTCCAGAACATACCTGTGCTGGAGAGTCATCAGCCTGATAGGTCTCAATTCTTCTCTAATTGCATTAAATCCTTTTATTGTTGCATTGATCATCTGTAACAGCTCTCATATTGTAATCTGCAGCCAGTTAGTGTTTACTGCAGTCTGGAGTCCTGGCATAAATATAGATGTCATTGGGCCTCATCACGAGTCTGGCGGTAACCCTTAAATGCAGCGATAGCGCTATTACCGCCGCATTTAAGGATCAACCAGATCATGGTTTTTTGGTGGATTTCCCCCCAGCTCTAAGCTGGGGGGAATTCGGCGGCAAAATTGCTGATTTTCAGCGCGATTACTGCCGGTGGGAAATCTGCCGGCGGTAATAGCGCAAATTTTCCCAATTGGGCCCAATGGGGAATGAGGAATTCCCGAATGGGCCCAATAGGGAATGGGCAATAACCCTTCTGCCAAACCCCTGATCTGGCACTAATAGCGCCGGGGGGTTTGGCGGTAGGGCTATTAGCGCCGTCGCTAATAGCGCCGGCGTTACCGCCCAACTCGTGATGAGTCCCCTTGTCATTGCAATCTTGCTGAACAGTGTATGCTCATCTGGAATATCTTTGCAGGCCTTTATTGATTTTGATGAGAATTAGTTCTCTCTCTTCAGCCGACGGAGATTGAGCAACCTTTTCTACATCTGGTATTCATTCATTTTTGGAAAACCCACCAATATTGAGGTCACTTTGAGGAATCACCAATGATGGAACATGTATTACTACAATGGAAAATACTCCTCCCCAATTCTTAGGAAACTGCATGTACGTTCTGGATTCACAGTCCCAAAATCAGCCCATCAATGCTGAAGTTCCTCCATTCCTTCCTGGGACCTCAATTATCTGCCCACATCCTTTGTTTTCTCCAACCAGAACTCGGCCTTTATTCTTGCAACATGTTGTTGCATTCTTTTGTGGTATTATAGATACTGGTCCTGCTTCATTGTCGAGCCATGTTAGTAACTTAGAGTGATTCTAGGCATCTGTCATTCACTATTTGCACTATGCCAACCGGTTCCTTCTTTAATAAGTATGCATGGCAAGATAATAGCCCTTCTTCCCATCAAGTACTGGAGGCAACACATCCATATACCAATAGCTGAGGTTTCTCCCAGCATCCTGGCTCCTCTGATCTTTCAGTCATTTCTGAGCAGTCCATCCCCTTCATTTTAGCAATTTGTATTATTTCTCCAATCTGGGATGGACATATATGTTTTTTACCCGTCCACCCCATCCCACTTTCTATCCTCCTTGTTTTCACATGGGTATCTCCATATGGAAATGTTCCTCTTGATTGCCATTGTAACGTTTCCCATTTTCCTTTGAATTGCCCTCTGGTTGTATGCGTGGCCAGGTGACTGAGACATTTTGCATCCTGTGTAGGCATTTCTTTGGCAATAAATGTCCTTGCTCCATTCATGGCATACGGTATTAAGGAACAGACATAGCAACTTTTTTCTGATGGACTCTCTCCCACCTCCTTCAAGTGCTGATACCATCCATAATTTTTTTTAAATTAGCCGAATTATCAAGATATGTATTGATATCTTCATGATCTTCCTCAATATCCCTTTTGAATCAAAATAGGTACTTAGTGAGATTATGTAGGATGCTGTTTGTGCTTTCATTGGGGACAATAGTAAATGTTTCATTGTCACCCACCATGTCTGTTTAATATGATATCACAATTCTTTCTCCACTAAAAATCATGATTTTCTTGATGGCAATGAGCCTCTTATATTGTGAAACCTCCTCATCTTTCCTTTGTATTTTTAATATGTAACTCTGTAACTCTCTATGGATAACACCTTTATATCAAGAACTGCAAAATTATTCCTATAATTATCCTGAAAATAATGATATTGTTCTTAGGATTGCCAACAAATGTTACAATGCTCTCATGTCGTCTTACTGAAGGAGGATAAGACTGTGATATATATTTTTCAAAAGCATACTAGAATGTGTGTATTGTTATTGAAATGGGTAACACAAGAGGTGAAGGGTGCTTCTTTTCGTTCGGCTCCAGTGTTTTAAAACATTGTCTCTTTGACTTATCTAAAACGGTTCCAGAATAACTGCATGTCTATTTATTCTTTAGCAAATTTTAAATATCTTGATCTTCAATTTGAAGTGTGTCTGTGCTCTTCATTTTCCTTATCTTTGCTCTTAGCCATCTAACAGGTCAGCATCTGCAGAGCTTTTTCTCTTGCTTCACCGTCGGTAGCTGCAGGAGGGGATAGGGTTTCTCCTTTACATGGTTTGATGTTGTGCACATGCAGCCAGGCTTGTCTTCCTTTTAATATATTATCTGTGGGGATGACTTCTTCCACCTTGTAAGGTCCTTCAAAACGGGACATTCTCCAAGTGTGTACAAACTTTCGTACCAGCACCTGGTCCCCCGGGTTTAGACTGGGTTGCTTTAATAAATCTTCTGAATCAATGGGTTGACTGTCTTTGTCACTTCTCTTTGACCCCTCCCTCTGGTATTTGACCTATTGAGACATGAAAGAACCAATGGCAGTCATTGTTATTAGGTAATCATGCGTCTCGTCACCTTGTACCTTTGTTACACTATGGGCATCAGTGTTTAACCTAGTTGGAGGAGCAAAGGGGGTCTCATGCTGCGTCCAGTCACCAACTCATGAGGAGTTAAATGGTTATCCGAGCCAGGCTGGTTTCTTAAGGTATATAAGGCAAGGAGGAGGCTATATAGGCATCTCTTCTTTAAAGTAATTTTCATTTTTGCAATTCTCTCTTTTATTAATCTATTTAATCTCTAACAGATGCCATTCACCTGTGGATGATACGCTGAAGAAAACCTATGCATAATGGCTAATATAAGAACTACTTATTCAATCAATTCCTTTACAAAATTCGATCCATTGTCAGCCTGCAAAAACTCACAAACACCCCACCTTGGAAACACCTCACGATCAAGGACCTTGGCAGTGCATGTGGCATCAGTGTGCATGTATGGACCTGCCTCGATCCATCAAGAAAATCAAAAAAACACGACCAGCAAATATCTGTAGCCATTGGATGTCTGCAGCATATCGACATAATCTATATGCAGATGCTGAAATGGGCCATTGGCTCTAGGATTAGCTCCTCCCACTGCTCGCAAAGTGTGCCCTGCAGTAAAGTTCTGGCACATAATGCCATTTACAATAAACTGTGCCACATGTTCTAGCAGATTTGGTGAAAACCACTCTTCTGCAATTGTAGCAGCAAGACTCTCTTTAGTCACATGCGTGGGGTACTGAAGCTCCACCAGCACTATCCTAAATACTGCTAGAGGCATAACTGGTTTTCCTTTGCTATCCTGCCTCCAAATTGCCTCTGTGGGGGATAAAGAATACCCACATTTCCTCCATAAATCCCGCTCTTCTTGTGAGATTCGTCCTTGTATCTCAAATAACTGGACAATAGACATCATGTTAAAGCTCTCTTTTACCAACATGCATCGTCCTGTCATCTGTTTAGCACCTTTTATTTCAAAATTAGAAATGGTTGGAAAGTAGGCTGCCTTTTTGGCTTATAAATCTGCAGCTTTGTTTCCACGAGAAATTTGTCTTCCCTTTTAGAATACCCTGCACATTTTATGACTCCTAGCATCAATGGGAGTCTTAATGCTTCAATAAGCTTATCCAATAGGGCCGTTTGTTGCACTGGTGTGCCGTCTTTGAGAAGGAAGCCCCTCCTTTTCCAGTGTGACAATCATGCATGTACAGTTGACGTCGCATCGTCGCAGTCAGAGTACACCATAATTTCCTCATCTTCAAATCTTTGAAGCTTGGCAATAAGCACCACTAATTCTGCAGCCTGTGCTGAGCAATGTGAAGGCAATCTCACTCTTGTCAGTACCTCAAATTCACCCTCTAAGTTCACCTTTACTACCGCTGATCCAGTATGCCTTTCGCCAGTAGTTTGGTCAATGTTTGAAGAACAGTCAATAAAGAGAACTTACCCCGCTCAAAAGCGTTTTCTCTAGCTTGGGGAATATCATCATAGTGTTCAGTATACATTGTTCAATCTTGTACATAATCAACCACCCCTACTGGTTCTGCTATGAACATTGCTGGGTTCACTGTCTTGCATCTAACAATTTTAACCGCTGTGTTCGAATTAGTTCCTTGTATCTCGAAGCTCTTTGAGTGGTTAATGTACTTTTGTGTTTCTCTAAAATTGAAAATATTGTGTGCTCTACAAATAATGTTACTGAACCCCCCCATTGATATACTTGAAGCTTTTTCAATTGCAAATGCAGCAGCAGCTAAAGATTGCTCACACAGGTAATGCTCTTTGATAAATGAATCTAAAATTCCACTATAGTAAGCCAATGGTTTATGTTTATGTCCTAATGTAATTTTCTGTGTGAGGACTGCTGTCATGACAATTAGTCATGCTAATCTGGAATTCCTAACACAGGGGTTGTACTGATTGCTTTTTTGAATTCTTCAAATCCTTCAGTCATCTCATCTGTCCACGTTATTTTATTCTAGCCCACCTGTGCTTCTTTAGTCCTTTTAAAAGTGGATGAATATATGTACTGTAATAGAAAACCCAGGTCCTAGAATAGTTACATAGGCCTAAACATTGTTTTAGGTTCTGAAGTCTTCATAATTGCTTATGGGAGCAAGGGGTCCCCAGGCCCCCTCGCTTCATACGCTCCTCAGTACAGAGCTTGGACCATGTGCCTCCGGTAGTGGGATTGCCCCTCGCCCTTATGTAAAGTTAACCACGGTTGACCGCTACATAGATGGGACTACTAAGCAGGACACAGGGCATCCATCTTTTGTGCGCCCTTTCGACTCCATCTTGGGTAAACAGACCTCACTGCGATAGTACAGCAATGCTCAGCTCCCCTTCCACCGCAGCAGCCAAGGACAGAGACACACACACAAGGCGCGCAGGCAGCTGGCTGGCCCCCACCCTTGCACTCCCCCTGCGAACAATTTATTGCCATCCTGACCCTGCGCTCCCAGTAAGGTATTTCTTTCAAGTACCAGACCCCCGCCTGTGCTGCAAAACCCACCCAATACACTCACCACTAACCTTAAGCATTTTTATTATATATGTTTTTACTAATAGGTCTGAAACATAGGAGAGATGTGAAACATAGCTTGAGTCTTATACATGCACAATAAGGTCAAGGCCTCCAATTAAAGCCACGAATGACCCAATGGTATTGACAACAATCATTGTGTGTGTGTGATTTATGTAGAAATGTGAAAAGTAGCATAAAATGTTTTAGATAATTTGTTATTTAGTGTGTAACATATTAGCTTAGGTAGTGACCACAGTGACCGGACCCTGAACTTCGTGGAGCACAAGATGTTTGACGTCCGTCATCTCGTCAGCCACTCAGCCAACCAGGAGGAAGAGATGCCACCCACACCTACAGCACCATATCGCCTGGCCAATCGGGCCCATTTAGCATTTTTTGTTAGAGTTACTTTAATTGATATAAATATAAGTGTGAGGTAAATGAGGAGGTGGGAGTTTTTGGGTTATTTCCTAGCTGGACAAATAAACCATCCTTTGAACTCTTACAGCCGGGTCTCAGTGCCTCTTTCCCCAAGGGGTTGTGTCGGCTATTTTATTTTCTCTCACACGTAGTAAGCCGGGGAAAGGCACCTACACTATCTCAAGTGTCATTTTCTTTCCTTTGTGAGAAATCAACTATCTTATATACAAAACTCCTTCTCGACAGTATTATAACTTTTCTTTGTCCACCTTATACACTTTCTCTGAGAGTATAGTCATAAGCTTAACTGAATCTTCTCTGCATCTTTCTTCTGCCTAACTACACACCCAAATGGCATCCACATACTGAATTATTGCACTTTCGAGCTGAATATAACCAAGGTCCATCTTGAGGACTCTATTAAAGATTGAAGCGGACTCACAGTAACCCTGGAGCTAACAAGTAAGTTTCAGGTGGATAATTCTATATGAAAAAGAAGTCAAATCCTGTGAACCTTCATGAAGGGGAATTGAAAAAAACACATTCTTTACATTTATAACTGTTAAATACTTGGCCTTAGACGTATGTTGCACAATATTGATGCAGGATTCGGAACTAAAGGAAACTTAGTGTCAACGGTATTGTTTAGGGAGCGAACGTCCTGTATGAACCACCACAACCCCATTGATTTTTTCACTGGGTAGAAGACCGTATTAAATGAAGAATTGGATGGCATCAATTTTCCTTGCTTCATTAATGGTCTCAAATATACCTTCATCCACTTCTCTATACATTGAGTATTTCTTTGCTCGTGCCAAAAGGTATCCTAGTTTAAGTTTGATTTTAACTGATCCTACTCCTTTCAATAGAAACACATCATATGGACTTGTGGTCCATAACATTTTTGGCCCATTCTCTAAATCTTCATGAATTAATTATGGTTTCTTTTTTACCAGCACCATTCTCTGCAGTACTTCTCTATTCTTTACTTTAATCCAATAAGTGACACTTATAAAAAATACTAATACTCGTCCTTAAACAGCTCCTCATCTGTCAAATCTGTCAACCTGTATCCTTCACTGAGGGCTACCACTGTTCTCCATCCTCTTCCCTCAACATCTGTTCCATGAAGAACCACCCTTTCCTCTTTGACCACTGCTGCTTCTAACTCCAAGTGGATAAACTACCCTTTTTCATCATCCATGGGGACTTCTGGTCTAAACAAAAACTAATCTGGTATTCTTAAGAGTTTTCCTATAAACCTGGGTAACCATGATAATAAAATAGTTACGCCATATAAAAATATGTCTGAGTCTAAGAGAACTCCTCGTAATGCTTTTTGGCCTGTAAATGCTAATATAAGATCTCCCATAATCATATAATGTATCCCTGCATAGGAACACACCATTCCTTCATCAGTAAAAGATATTGGGCCTCATTACACGTTGTGTGGTAGGGAAATAACGTTACCGGTAAGGGAATACCGGTAACGCTAAATCCCAGTGCTAATTACGACCCTGCTTACTGCTATTAGCGGCACCGCTAAGTACGGTGCCACTAATAGTGGCTAGTCCGCGGGCGCACGACCCCCATCCCGTAAATAGCGCCATGCCGCTAATAGCACACCATCACAAGCCATGCGGACGTGCTAATAGCGGCATGGAAAAGCTCCCAAAACCCCTTACTGGCATGGCGCTACTACCGGCATCGCGAACCACCCGTCAAAAGAACTGAGCAGTGTTCCCACCGGCCACAGGTGGACACAATCAGCACAGGTGGAGGAAATGGAGACTGTGGCAGCACAAAAGGAGCACACCACACCCATTCACACACCCCTTTCCACACCTAGATGGTTCCAATACTAGCAGCATTACATGGGCCGGAGGACATGAATGCAGTGCAGCAGCAACAACAACAGGCAGCACAGAGGAGACGGAGGAGGAGGAGGGCAAGCCAGGCGCAGCAAGCACCACCAGGGCACCTACGCACACCACAGAGTCTGCCACCAATCCCCAGGATTCGAGCCAGTCCATTCAATGTAACCCCTGAGCAGATACACACCCTGTACCGCCTGGACCGGGATATCATCCACACCATTGGTGACCTGAATCACAATGACATAGTGAGCCACACAGACATCCGTACTGCCATGCCCCCGCTACTGAAGGTGGTGACTGTGCCCCAAATCCTGGCCACAGGCACTTACCAGCATACAGTGGGGCAGATGCATGGCAAATCACAACCAGTATTCTCACGCACGCTGAACCAGGTACTTGATGCCCTCCTGAAGCATGCACCTGCACACATATCCATGCCACGGACTGGCCAGAAGATTGCAAACACAAAAGTTGGCTTCTATTCACTGGCAGGCATCCCAAGTTGCATTGGGGCCATCTACTGTACCCATGTTGAATTGGTTGGCCCACATCACAATGAAGTAGTCTACCGTAACAGGAAGCAATTCCACTCCATCAATGTCCAAATGGTATGTGACGCTAACAAGATAATCACACATTGTTTTGCCCCATTTCTCGGACCAACCCATGATTCCATGGTCTTGCGGAACTCAACCATACCACGCTACATGGAGCAACAAGCCGGACAACGTTCGTGGCTACTTGGTGAGTAGCAGGGCAAGCACATGGCAGTGTGAATGGGGGGGACAGATACATACTCCAACTGGGTGTAGGCTGTCGTCCATAGGAGAAATGGACATACAGATGTATGCCAATGTCCATCAGGGAAGGCCGCAATGTACTTGAGAAGAACCGACATGCAGGTATAAGCTGCACAACATTGAGAACAATCCAGGTCTATTAATATCATACATCCATCCACATCCACATTGCACATCATGCCACACCACTAAATACACAAATCAGCAACCTGGCGTCAAGTTGGTAATACAGTATTAGCGCAGCACAACATTAATACAGAAATGTGCTCTTGTATGCATGCAAAGGGATCCCCCCTAGCCATAGCATTGAACCACACACCTATTGCACCATGGAATTGAAGCTACACAGCATGGCAACATCAATGTTGGAATGCCTGGGCTCAGGGACACCCAAGACATGGCCTCACCCAGGACATGTCAACTGCTGTCAAAGGCATGAATGGTGCATGTCCAATTGCAGGGTCTAGCACACCTTTGCACATTGCAGTCATACAGATCGTCTGTATGCATGCTGGTAGTCGTGGATTTCAATCTGAATGCAAAGTATAATTGTGTGACATGTACATGCCGGTCCATGGGTGAACAGTGACAGGTCTCCATTCTTCACCCCATACAGGCGATGCCGGCTATCCCCTGTACAGGTGGCTCCTTACCCCTGTACGGAACCCACAGAACCAGCACAAAGAGGACTACAATCGTGCATATACCCGTACCTGTGTCGTTATTGATCAGACATTTGGCCTTTTGAAGACACAGGTTTAGGTGCATAAGCAGGTCGGGTGGCGCTCTCCTGTACGGCCATGAGAAGGTGGCCAAGATCACCATGGCATGTGTCATGCTGCACAATATGTGTGTCAGACGGAATGTGCCACTGCCCCCTGATGTTCAAATACAACCACCTGATGAGGATGATGATGGTGATGAGGACAGAGGTGACAGGGATGCAGGTCGTGCAAGAGGCGATGGCCAGGAGGGACGTGATGTGAGACAGCATCTGATCAACTAGATATTCTGAGTTACATGGTTTCAGACTGTACGATGGATATGGGTAGTAATGCACTGGTGTCTGTGTTGAAGCTCACTGACACCAATAAAGTACACATACACAATGAAGAAGTCCAAGCCTGTCTTTTGATTATTCACTAGTGTATTAAGGATTTTAAAGAAGTATATGTGGATGTCCCCAAACATCCCACCACCATTCCCCCCCCACAACAGTCCCATAACACCCTTCCCCTCTCCCCCCACAACAGTCCCATAACACAATTCCCCCCTCCCCCCACAACAGTCCCTTATGTGTCTTGCACGATGTTGTTGTGCAGCTGCAGACGTGGTGGGTTGACCCTGCAGTCCCTATTCTCCATTGCCACCACCAGCATGAGGAGGCTGGCTTGACGTGCGCCTGGTGGTGCGCGTGGAGCGGCGGAGGGGGCTTGTCTGCCTCGAACTGGCAGATGAAGATGATGTGGCTGGCAGTCCCGGTGGTGGTGGTGGGAACTGGCGGTCCATTGCGTCCGCAATCCGCGTGAGGACCTGCCTGAGTTGGCACATCTCCCCACAAAGCCTGTTTGTGTAGGCTTCAATTGCCTCCCTTGATTGCCTGGCAGTCTCTGCCATCTCCCCCCGGAGACGGGCAGCCTCTTCAACATGTTGCCCAACCAGCACAGTTATCTCCTGTTGGCGCTGGCTGATGCTGGCCATGTCATGGTCACTGTGGCGTTCCCGTGGTGTGGCAGCTGCGCCTTCCTCAGCAAGCTGGACATCTCTGGTGAAGCTACCGGTGGGCTACTGAACCCTCCCCTGTTGTCCTCACCGAACTGGCCATTGGCACTGGACCCAGGTATCTGCGATGGATTTGCCTCAGGGGTTCCGGGGGGGTTGGGGTGTGCATGCCCATGGGCAAATCTATCGGCTCATCCACATCCGAGAGCGGCGCTGTGGCTGCCGCCTCTCCTGTGGAACTTGTTGCAGCAGCGGGTGGGCCCTCCGTGGCTGGATTCTGTGGTGGGGGTTCACTTCAGAAGGTGGGCCAGTTGTTGCTGGTGTGCACAGCGGTATGGCAGCAGTGGTGCTCCGCTGATTTTTGGCACTCGGCATGGGAAATATTCTCCCTTTGCCCCTTGATGATGTGGGGGTGTCCCTTGTGTCCTGTGGCCTTGCTTTTTTAGTGGCAGAGGGTGGCAGAGTTGTAGTGCCAGGTTCATCACTGTCTGTATCTGAGCCTGTCGGGGACAAAGAGGGGGATGGCATTGGTGATGGTTCAATGTACTTCATGCACAATAAATTTTTCTAGCAGTTGTGAGCATTGGGACTTCATTGGTAGGGATGCAGGTGATGTGATTGTTGAGTGGGTCATCCATGCATGGTTCTGTGTGGCAGTTGTCTCTTCTGATGCGTGCATGTGTGTTTTTAGGTTTGGCATTAACATGGCCAGGGTTGTATGCATGTATGGATGTTTGCGCATACATGAGATGAGTCTGGGCTCACATTTGGGGGGGAACTCAGCATTCACAGTGCATACTTTCATGTGTACACTCACCTCCATCAGATGTAGTTGCCACACAATGCTCCATGGTCCCAACTCCCTCAATCAATTCTACTCCAATAATGTTGGCGCAGGTCTCCTCCCACTCTTTTAATTTCATCAGCGATTCAGATCCACATGCAGTGGCTATGTTGTGGTTTGCAATACTTCTGACCCGGAGGCGGAGATCATCCCACCGCTTTCGGCACTCCCGGACAGTGCGGTTGGTGGTGCCAGGTGCACTCACTTTCAGGGCAACCTCTGCCCAGATTGCCTTCTTGAGGATAAGGGTCTCCCGACGCATGCCGCACGCAAATACTGCGTCGTCATTCGCTGCTAGGGTCTCTGTGAGCATTGTTAGCTCCTCGGTGGAAAACTTCTCCTTCCGCTGGTGGTCGGTTGTTTTTTTGATAGCCTTCAGCATGGCGAGGGTGTCCTTGTGGCTTTCCAATGCCGAAGTACTCAAAACAGGTCCAGGGGGCAGAGGATGGCACTGGATTGTGTTTTAAAGATGGGCGCCGTGCTCTTTCCCGTTCCTGTGCGTTGACGCTATTTCCGGTTCCGCTATTTAACGGTGACCGCTAATTGTGGTGACCGCTAATTGCGGTGACCGCTATTTGCGTGTAGAGAGAGGGAGGAAGTGCTATCAGCACTTTCGTCGATGCCGGTAAGGGACTTTTTGGGGTCTTTTGCGGCATGGCGGTAGGGTCATTACCGGCATGGTGCTATGCTCGTGTCCACGTACTTGTGATGTTACGCTATTAGCACCCTCTTGCCAAGGTGGACATGTTAATAGCGCCATGCTGGTAAATGTCGATTTTTACCGCACAACGTGTAATGAGGCCCATTGTCATGTTGAGTTTAGTCATCAAGTCATGCTCTAATATGTTAACTGGTGTGCGCCTAGAATATAATAATGGCATTACATGTCGTATTCTCCTATAGAGAATGGTAATTTGTCTGATAAAGAAACTATACTAACTTATCACCCCAGAGGATCCCTGCACATTTGTGGCAATTCCTGACATTGGATAGCTTCCCTCACAGACACAGGAATGAGTTGGTCTGGTGTCTACAAGAAATGAAAATGTCTTGTATCCTATCGTCACATTGACCCTTGGTTCCTCTTGGGGGTCTGTTGTCACAGATAGTACTGAACACATCAGGTCTGTGGGCTGTCCTATTGTGGATATAAATGCATCCCGATACCTGTGAAAGGATTTCCTCCTACTATGGTCACACGCCCTAATTTGGGTGTTGATGCTTGCTGGGCTCCTATGTTCATATACCATTGTGGTATCATGACCTGTTGTGTCTGCACTTGCTGAGTCTGTACCTGTTGTGTTTGCATGGGTACTTGCTGAGGTTGCCCTTGTGGCAATTGCATTTGCAATGGCACTTGCTGTGTATTCTGTGAGTGTGGCACACAAGTCTGATTCTGCTTGTAATCTTGGCCATAATATTCATGTGGTTCTGTATTATTTTGCGGAACATAGCCCATCCCCCTTCTTGGAGTTTGTCAATTTTTCAAAATCCCTCCTCTGTATCTACATGTTCTCACTATGTGTCCTATTCTCCCGCAATTGTAACATTTTTGAAGCTGTCCACCATTAAATCCTCTTCCTCCATGAGGGCCCTGAAATCCTTTTTGTTCTCCTCCTGTAGGTCCATTCCCTCTTCCTCTATACCAAAAATTGTACCCATCATGATCTGTGTGATACACTACGTTGTTTAGCTGCACTGGTTGCATCTCCTATGGTACCCCACCTTCATTACTCATCATTACCGCTCCCTCTATGGCTAGTTTTGTTCAACTCCTCGTGCTTCCTACTCTCGGCTTTCTTTGTATTCTTCTCCTGTAACAATCAGCAATAATGGACTATCCCCAATTGTATCTGTGGCCATGGTTTCACTTTCATTCCCACCTGTTTATTCATTTGCCCTTGCACTGGCTCAGGCAGACCCTGACACAAAATGTGGTAATATAAATATATCTTTGAAAAGCACATTGTGTATAGGTGCTATATAAATAAACTATAATATCATGTCATATCATCCTCCCCATTATCCTAGTCATAATCGCACCGAATATCTGATGTATCGGGATACGGGATATTGTACTCTGAGCGCTTGCCATACATCAGCTCTGCAATTATTAAATGGAGCTCCATCATGTGTCGTGTTTTGTGCAGTCACATATGCATATCCTGCTCACTTCCAAATGTCATCAGCTCTCTCCCCTAGAATGGCTGCTAGCAAGCCTTTTATGTCACCTAGGCTAATGTCAGTCCTGATGTTATTCTCTCTAGCTCATGAATCAATTTTCCCGCACCAGAAGTTAAACTCAGTCATTTATATTTTGAATTATCTTTATCCATTTGTGGCCACAGAATAAATTGTGGTTGTCCTCCCCCTTTCTCTAATAATGGAAATTGTGAAAATCTTGGTCTATAATCATACTTGCCCACACTTCTTGTTTTCCCGGCAGGGCAAGTCTCACCTATTTGTCTCCATCCTGGTAGTGCCCTTAATCTACTTACATATGACAGGGAAACCTCCCCTGCAATGCACAATCGTGCTTGTGGTTGCTCAGTGTATTGTGTCGATTCTGGTGTTGTTTTTTTGGTTTTCTCCAGATCTGACCATTTTACCCCTTTTTTTACACTTGATTCTTTTGTAAATCTGGATACACTCCCTCTTCATGCTCTCTCGTTTTCTTCCCTTTCTTCGTCTGACATCATCATGCACCAACCTGTATGACTATTATCATTGTCTGCATCATCAAGACCTAGTATTCTTAAAGACAGCGTTCTATGCTCATCTGTTATGACGTCATCTGACCTTCCTCCCGTTTCCCTCAATAGAGGTACTTCTATATTCTGTTGGGTTTTATACCCTTCATTATCCCTCATTTGCCTATATAAATCCCTACTTCTCTGGCCTATGCTTTCTTTGTCTCCCTCATCAGCCCATGTTGGTATTCCTGCTATTCCTTGCAGCTCCAAATGGGGCGCTGTGACCCTCTCCCTTCCTCAAATCATTCTTGTGCTGCAATCGGCGCTATTTATTTATGAATTAATTAACATTTATAAAGCGCACAACAGCCCAAGGGCATTGTGGCGCTGTTATAAGACAACATGCTTAGTTATTAAATACATTCTTAGTTACAAACAGAATCCACATGATGGGAGGCATGGGGGGGAGGTGGAGGAAATAGGGCTGTGTTAGTTAAAGAGTGTGGTTTTTAACACTTTCCTGAAGGCTGAGAGGGATGTCTTCGCTCTGAGTGAGTTGGGTAGGGCGTTCCATAGTTTAGGAGCTATATGGGGGAGCCCAATCCTACCTGCCTTGGCCCTTTTGACAGGAGGGATGCACAATAGGTTGGTGTGGATGTTCTTTTTGAGGTGACTCTGACGATAGTCTCTGCTAGGTAAGGCGGGGCTGTGGAAGTTAAGCACTAATGTGTTAGGGTGAAGGTCTTGAAGGTTATTTGTTCCTTAACGGGGAGCCAGCAAGCAGCTCTTCTGGCCTGCGTGATGTGGTCTCTTGAGTGGATGTTTAGGGCTGCTCTGAGAGAATTATTTTGTATGACTTGGAGTCTATTTATGTTTTTAGCCGAGGTGCCTGCTAAGAGGACATTACAGTAATCTAGTGTTGCCCCTACGGTAGCTCTAGCTATTGCTAGGCAGTTCAGTTTCGACAGGAAAGGCTTAGCTGCATTTATTAGCATGGTGGTGTGACCAGAGGCAGATGCAATGGCACTTACCTGGCGCATCATCGACAGGGTGGAGTCTAGGTAGACACCTAGTGTCTTTACTGATGAGGAGACAGGGATGATGGAGGTCCCGACGGTGAAATTGCAATATTGTTTACCAAGTTTGGATAGTGTTTCTTTAGGACCAATAAGGATAATCTCGGTCTTATCTCCATTGAGACAGAGCCCAGGCTTGGATGATGGCGTATATATCGAATGAAGGGCTGCAGTGTCCTGGTTATAAGAGCCCAAGAGTGGCAGGAGTACCTGCCTATCATCGTCATAGTTTGTGTAAGCTATGCCGAAGGTGTTCAATTTGTCGAAGAGTGGCTTTGTGAACAAATTGTAAAGGATAGAAGCTGTGCATGAGCCCTGGGGGACTCCGCAGTGGATAATGGTAGGTGCTGCACTAGCCTGGTCAGAGAAGACCTTCATGGCTCTTCCTTCTTGGAAAGAGGTGATCTGCGATGAAGCTTCTTTGGAGAAGTGGGCCGCGTGAGTGAGATGTGAGGTGAGGATCTTGTGATCCATAAGATCAAAGGCAGCAGAGATCCAAAAGTAGGAGAAGAGCTGGCTTACCTCTATCCATCATTTGTGTTATTTGATTTTTAAGGTCTAATAGATGGTTTCAGTGCCATGGCCTTTACTGATTGTCATTTGCTGAGGATGGAATTAGTTTAGAGGAAATGTTGAATCTGGTTATGGGCTTTATCCAGGATTTTTAAGAGAAACGGGACCGTGGTGATTGGTTGGTAGTTATTGGGGCATGTAGGGTCTAGTGATTTTTTTTTTTTTAAAGTAGGTGCCCACACGCTTCTATGAGGCTGGAAGGGACAGTACCTGTTTTGAATGAAGAATTTATGAATGCCGTTAGGAGAGGGGTCAGTGAGTCAGCACATTCTTTAATGATGCTGGGAGGGCAGGTGTCCCCTTTGCAAATAGACGGTTTTAGATTTTGGAGGAGGTCGAGGTCGAGGACTTCTGATTCTGTGATGTCTCGGAAGGAGAATAGGTTACAGGCGAGGGAGTTGGGCGGATGAGGCTGGTCTTGGTTAGGTGAGGTTTTGAGTTGCACCTGAATTGTTCCCGGAGAAGTTCTATTTTTCTAAGTATGGCAGCTTGTGTGCTCGAGCAGGTGGAGGGAGTGATTAGGTCTTTGAAGATGGTGAACATTTTCTTTGATTGAGATATCCATGAGTTGAAGGAGTTGGATTTGGCTTTGATGATCGCTTCTTTATATTGAACGGATCGCCTTTTTAATTTTTCCCTAGTGGAATCATTAGGCTTGGAGTGCCAGTTGGTTATTGGATCACGTTTGCTGGTACGGAGGTCCTGTAGTTCATAAGTGAACCATGAGTTCACGTGCATAGATTTGTTCTCTTTTTTGCATTCAATTGTGTCTATGGCTTCAATTGCTCTAGTGATGGTGTCAGCATAGATATCTGTTAATGCACTGGGATCATTAGGGAATGGGGGCCTAAGTTCTGGGATTTCCAGGAACGGAACTATGTTGTTCTTATTTATTTTTTTGGAGCTTATGGCCTTCGCTGGTGGAGCGTAAGTGAAACTTTAGTAGTCGGGCTGTAGGAATGTTAAATTGGATACAGTTTTGGTCCATCCACGGGTAAGCAGAGTTGGAGCTAACTGTAGTGGAGCAGTTGTGGTCTGCGACCCAGGCAAGGGTGCAGCCTTTGCTTTGAGTCGGGCTAGTGACTTTTTGTATAAACCCCAGGTATTTAAGTTCCTTTGCTAGGGCAGAGGCTGCTCTATCTTTAGGGTAATTAAGGCCTAACTTGAGGTCGCTGAGTAGAATGGTTTTGGGGGAACTTTTAAGGTTATCACCTAATAAGTGGAGGAGCTGTCCTTGGAAGTCTAGGGTTGGGCCAAGAGGCCGGTAAATTAGGTTTTTGTTTATGCTGCAGTTGGGGGACATGGATAGCTTAGCAGATATGATGTCATCGTTACCTTCCCTTGGGAGATAGCATTGCCTGATGGAGAGGGTATTTTTTTATATGAGTGCTACTCCTCTTCCTGTCAGCAGTTGTCTGTCTTGTCGGAAGATGGAGTATACAGGAGGGAGGGCTAGTGAGATGGCAGGGCCATATGCCTCATGGAGCCGGGTTTCTGTGAACGCAAGTAAGTCTAGATCATGAATAGTTAGGAGGTCGTTGATCTCTAAAGCGTGGCGGGGAGAGAACGTGTATTTATGAGAGCACATATGAGGGGGAGGAGGTATGCCCTTTTTTGTAGGCTGAGAGGGTGGAGTGGCTAGAGGGTAGCAGCAGTGGGTACCTAAGGGGGGCAAGATTACCAGGGATGGTGTGCTGTGGGTAGGTATGGGTAGTGATATCCCGATCCCGTGGGGGAAAGTGCGAGGGGTGGGTCATGATGGAATTCAGCAGGGTTGGCTGAGGCAGTGTTACAGTGGGTGATGAAGATGGACAGTAGGGCTCGGCTCAGGTGCCAGGTTAATGTGGAGAGCTGGTTGTTCTGCAGCATATGCAGGTGGGCAACCAGTGGCTTGGTGTTGGAATACATTGGTGACAGGGGGAGGTGAAATGCGCTAAAGGAGAGATAATGGGCGTCATGCAGCAGGCAAGGGTCATTTTAGCTGTGGGCCTTAATACAATGGGAGAGGCAGGAAATGCGACGTCAGAGAGATCAGTGGTAGTGTTGGTGGTTTAGCCTTAACAAAAAAATATAGGTCTGGCGTGTAGACACTACTTAGCCAAGGGCAGGAATATGGGGAAGGTAGAGGTCGCTAGTGACCGTCGTGTATACTTTCAATGTGTACCTACCCATACCTACCCACAGCACACCAGGAGTGGTGTGCTGTGGGTAGGTATGGGTAGTGATATCCCGATCCCGTGGGGGAAAGTGCGAGGGGTGGGTCATGATGGAATTCAGCAGGGTTGGCTGAGGCAGTGTTACAGTGGGTGATGAAGATGGACAGTAGGGCTCGGCTCAGGTGCCAGGTTAATGTGGAGAGCTGGGAGTTCTGCAGCATATGCAGGTGGGCAACCAGTGGCTTGGTGTTGGAATACATTGGTGACAGGGGGAGGTGAAATGGGCTAAAGGAGAGATAATGGGCGTCATGCAGCAGGCAAGGGTCATTTTAGCTGTGGGCCTTAATACAATGGGAGAGGCAGGAAATGCGACGTCAAAGAGATCAGTGGTAGTGTTGGTGGTTTAGCCTTAACAAAAAAATATAGGTCTGGCGTGTAGACACTACTTAGCCAAGGGCAGGAATATGGGGAAGGTAGAGGTCGCTAGTGACCGTCGTGTATACTTTCAATGTGTCCTTGGGCGGGGTGAAGACATAAGCTACTCAGCATAGCAGTATCACGCACATATACAAAGTATCATAAGGCAGGGCGTACACAGGATAGTCAGTGGGGCATATACACTTAGAGTAGCATTAGGCAGGGCCTACACAGGCTAGTCAGTGAGGCATATACACTTAGATTAGCATTCGGCAGCGTGTACACAGGCTAGTCAGTGAGGCATATACACTTAGAGTAGCATTAGGCAGGGAATGAGCATAGGCTGATCGGCGGATGCGTATGTCAAGCACAGATACAAAATATCAATAAACCGGGCGTTCATAAGCCAATCAGTGAGGCGATGGGTCATGGCAGCCGTACATATATTTCAAAGATTATTCAGGACGATGGCGGTCATGCGGTCAGAGGCATGTCAAAAGTGAGAGGTTTATACGGAGCGGCTGCGGTAGCCTAAGGCGTCTCCGAGTACATTCGATTCGGTAGGTAGCTGCAATGTCATGGAGGTGTATGGCTGCAGAGGAGCAGTCACATATGTATAGTTGGAGCAGGTGATATAGGCTTACCCTGTGGGGTGGCAAGGTGGCATTGTGCGCAGCAGACGGCTGGGCAGAGTAGCAGGCTCTGTGGCCCCGGAACAGCCTGATAGGCACGAACAGGTGATGGCCTTTTGAGGCAGGCCTTATGAGCGGAGGACCGGCTGTCAACTTCCAGTGCTTCCAGATGAAGGAAATAGCTTGCTTAGGCCAATCAGGTCAGGCGAAGCATCATAGTCAGTTGCTAGGTGATGAGACAACAATCGTGGCAGGGGCCATCTTAGTGCTATTCCACGTGTATGCACATGGTTAGATAAAGGAAATAGCAAGGAAATAATGCAGATGATGGCGGGTTCCGAATTGAGCAGAGATAAGGGTAATGCTGTTGGAGCAGGAGCATTTAGCCTTACCCCGGAACGCTGATAAAGATTCAGGTCGGGTCAGGTCTACCATGCTTCTCCAGAAGCTGGTGAAGGGAAGAGGAGAAGGGCTACTTCCCTATCTCCTGGAAGAGGGTGCGAGGGTAAACAGGTGCCGGGACAGACAAGTGATGGCCTTTTGAGGCGGGCCTTGTGAGCGGAGGGCCAGTTATCGCCTTCTGGTGCTTCCGGAAGAAGGAAATAGCTTGCTTAGGGCAATCAGGTTGGGTGAAGCATCATAGTCAGTTGCTAGGCGATGAGACAACAATTGTGCGGTGGCCATCTTAGTGCTATTCCACATGTATACACATGGTTAGACAAGGAAATAGCAAGGAAATAATGCACCTTATGGCGAGTTCTGATATTCAGCAGAGATAAGGGTAATGCTGTTGGACCAGGAGCATTTAGCCTTACCCCGGAACACTGATGAGAATGTTGGTCGGGTCAGGTCTACCGCGCTTCTTCAAAATCCGGTGAAGGGAACAGGAGAAGGGCTCCTGCCCTATCTCCTGGAAGAGGGTGCGAGGGCGAACTGGTGCCGGCATGGACAGGCAATGGCCTTTGGAGGCAGGCATTATGAGCGGATGGCCGACTATCGCTTTCCGGTGCCTCCGGACGAAGGAAATAGCTTTCTTAGACCAATCAGGTCAGGCGAAGCATCATAGTCGGTTGCTAGGTGATGAGACAACAATCGTGGCAGCGGCCATCTTAGTGCTATTCCACGTGTATACACACGGTTAGACAAAGGAAATAGCAAGGAAATAATGCAGCTGATGGCGGATTCCGAATTCAGCAGATAAAAGGGTAATGCTGTTGGAGTAAGAGCATTTAGCCTTCCCCCGGAATGCTGATGTAGATGCAGGTCGGTTCAGGTCTTCCGCGCTTCTCCAGAAGCCGGTGAAGGGAAGAGCAGAAGGGCTCCTGTCCTATCTCCTGCAAGAGGGTGCGAGGGTGAACTGAGCTTCTATGACATGGATACTCGACCTCTTTTAGTCCCCTACTTTTGTTCATTTATTTTTCTCTCTTCCTCATCTCCCTTAAATCCTCATCCTCTCACCTTCTTTGCAACCTGCGTACTTTCATTCTTTGTGATTCTATCCTCATTTCGTTTAATTTCTTCTTACCTCTCCTTTTCTATCTTTACCTTATACCTTCTTCATTCTTCCTTTCGTTTGCTTTCTCTTTCCGTCTCTTCTTCATATGTTCTCTCTTCTTCCATTTCTTTCTTTTCCCCTCTTCTCTTTCTTGAATGCCATCAATGCCCTTATCATCCAGCTTAAGTAATATTTGTCCTCCCATCCATTCATTTTGTTCTATTGTCATTCCATAAGCGTTGTCCTTTATTTCTATCTGTTTCCTTGCCTCGTCCTCTATCTCCATCTGTCTATGTTGCCTTTCCTCCCTCTCATCATGTGGTTAACTTTCATCGTGTGTCAAGATATATTTACGTTCTCTTCCATATTGTCCTCACTGGTATAAGCAGGGGCTCATTTGTTGGATTAATGTACCCCATTGCTGCTTTCAGTTCCTTTAAGGGACAAAATCCCTTCTTCTCTCTTATTCCCAGAAGGGGCAAGAGGAGCCAAAGGCATTACATACTTCCATTCATGCTGATTAAGCATCCACTCCTTCTCAGCTGGATCTCCTTTCTAGCTGTTTTACATCTCCCATAGCTCTAAACAGCTAACCTTTTATGTAACTTCTTTCCCTTATATGTAGCATGCAAATACGGCGTCATATGTTGCGATACAGTTTTTGACAAGGAGCCCCCTTGAGGCCACGGCATCAGTGTCTTATTGGTCGTGCCTTGAACCCACTCTGAACGATACTTCCTTATTTTAGCTGTATATCTTGGCAATGTTCTTCATAATACCAAGGCTAGATCCTAAGAAACCAGGGAACATGAGACCAATCACCAACTGCAACTTTGTTCTAAAAGTGCCGGACAAAGGTGCTACAGCACAGTTACAAAATCATGTGGAAGGAAACGATATACTACATGAACAACAATCTGGATCCCGAACCACACACAGTACAGAAACGGTAATGTTAGACCTCTTAACGCATATGCCGCGTCTACTGGACAGGGGAAAGGCAGAGCTTCTAGTCCTGCTAGACCAAAGTGTGGCTTTCGATTTAGTCAACCACCAGCTACTGCAAAGGGGTCTAGAAAAAGTGGTGCATTGCTCCAAAGGGGCCAGCACATGGGTGGCAAATATCTGGGATGACAGAGAGGCTAAGATACACTGGGGAGAGAAATTCTCCATTCCTGCACTTATAAGGTATAGAGTCCCGCAGTGGGCTAGTTTAGCACCTCTATTATTCAATCTATATATGAGATACCTATGTGAGGTACTGGAAGGTATTGATGCATTTTTCACCAATTAAGCTGACGATACCCAGCTGGTGGTGGAGCTGGGTGGTAATCACGCTGAAGATTTGCAATGCTCTACAATGTCATCGAACATTGGATGGAAAACACGTGGATGTGCCTCAACGGCAGTATAACAGAGCTGATGGTTTTTGGTACCCATCAGGCCTGGGCCAAATTAGGGCCAGAAGGCAAAGCCTTTCATATTAAGGATACCTGTATTCAGGTGTCCGGGAAGGTGAAAACTCTAGGGCTTGTAATGGAAGGCTGAATGGGAGCTGAGGCTCAGGTGCAACATCTACACAAGAGTAATTTATACTATGTATGCCTTCTCAGAGCCATTCAACCTTTTTTGAATGAAGAAAACTGTGACACGATCATGAGGACCACTATTCTGTCTCACTTAGAGTATGGAAATGGGCTTATGCTAGGGGCGAGCAAGGTCTGCGTAGCTAAATGACAGGGGATGGAAAACAATGTGGTCAGAATAATAAAAAGGAAGAAGAAAAGCGACCACATCACTAGTGACAGAAAGGCACTCCACTGGTTGAAAGTGGAGGATAGGATCACCTTTAAATCATTACACTGGTCCATAGGTGCCTGCATGGCAACGCACCCACCTTTCTCCAGGTGAACATTGCCCGATATGTGCCCAACCATGCCCTGAGGTCAGAGGTGCTAGGCAGAATTACAGTTCCCGAACATAAAAGAGCAGCTGGACTGGGCAGGGCCTTCCCGGTGTGCTGCAAATTAATGGAATGACCTCCCATTAACCCTCTGGCTGGAACCTAGTTATACAGCTTTTAGGAAGAGCCTAAAAACACTTCTATTCCAGTGATGGTAAACTCCCCTCACATGAACGCCCATTAGGTTAGTCTTGCTGTCCTGTTTTCACAGGTTGTTATTTGTGTTCCTGTTTGTCTTTAAGCGCCCCGATAAATGCAGGCTTTCGCCGCTTTTTAAGCCTAAATAAATAATAGTAGAAGAGGAGTATCCCCATAGTGACAAGCCAATCCCGACTGTCTATACTTACCTGACATTTTAGTCTCTTCTTTATTCTATCAAACATACTTCACCGATCAATTTGAGCGGGCATCATCATCAATCGCTGCTTGTTTATCCCAAAAATAAAAATATTTTTTAACTACTTTTAAAATCTATGCAACAATGTTCTTTTTGTTCCTCCGTTTATACTTTCTATCCATTGTTTGTGTCTCGTTGTTTTTATCACTGATATTTTTAGAGTCTCTTCTTTATTTATTTGTTAGTTTCCTCTGATTTTTTTTATCAACCTGATTGACGTCAATCTCTTGATTAAAAATCTAATAATCACCTTATTTTTTTACTATCATTTTATATCTATTATTCTAAACACAACAAAAGTTTTATACTGACATATAACCCCATACACATGTGCACTTTAATTAATTTTCCCGGGTACACCCTCCTTTACTACCGTTAGTAAATGTATCTCACCTCATTCTTTACTCCATCTTGGAGTTTGATACGCACTCTTCTTGTTGGCGTTGTCTCAGAAATCCTTAACACCCCTGTTTTGAGTCTTTTTAGTACGTACTGTGAGAAACCAGAGGGTGTCTCACCCACTGGTCTTTTGGGACTTGCCATTCAGGTGGCCAGGACACAGCCTTCGCTTTTGGATCCAGTTCCTGTGGGTGGACCAGTGCGGGAGGATCACCTGGGTGAGGGGTCTTCAGGGAGTGGGGGTGAGGCCGCCAATGGTGAGACGTGGTATTCCCCTCTTGTTGTACACCTAACCCATCCTGTTTTTTAGGATTCTCATGATGTCCCAAATCCCACCCCCTTTCTGCACAAACACTGGGCCGAAGAAGAGGGCCACTGAGATTAACAAGACTACCTCTTATACATCGCACTGGACATATCCTGGTAATCAGGTCTGGCAAAGTCAGGCACTTGACTTTAAGTGTATACACCTGATACCAATTAGCTCATCTCATACGGATAAAAGGCAGAAGCTAGAAATATACTTGGAGCAAGGTGGAACACAAGTATGAGCAGAGCTTCCGAGGCGAAGGCAAACCTACTGGGGCAGAGCGACGGACTAAGAACGAGAGCAGCGGGTCAAGAACCCCCAGAGTTCTCTATAGGAGCTAGTTGCTTCCAAAAGGCCTTGAAAGACATGTGGAGAAGGCTAGATCCCAAAGCAGAAGGCTGCATTGTGTTTCAAGGACACCAGCGACCCTTCCGGGTGAACCGCAGAGTTAGGGAGGTGAGGCCAAGCCTGTGGCACTAACCTTGACTTGTGAATTGGAAACTGCAAAAAGAAGAGAGCAATGCACACAGCCAGTGAGTTGGCAAGCCACCTAAGAGACCAGTGTGTGTGGTAAAGAAAGTTTGAAGTGGAAACATTATATCGCATGTGAAGGCTGCACGCTTATAGATGAGATGCAAAGAAAGGCAGACCTGTGAATGAACTTTGAAGTAAAAACAGCTGGGAAATTAGCAATACTGAGCAGCAGAGTGGTCCGGCGAAAGGAAGTAGCCCACTCGAAAGTCTCTGTGAAAGGTGCATTGTTTGTAGCGATAAAGTGAATTAACATTAAAACTGATGTGATCAAAATTAACCCTGAGGGAAGGGTAGAGTAAAAAGCTGAACATTGAATTTTGAGTTGAAGTGGTTCTGCGCAGGTCTGTAAAGGAAGTCAATAAGCTCGGGGAAGGGAACCCCGTACACGTATTGTTGAACTTTTGTTCTGAAATGTCTGGGCCTGGCAGAGGGGGACCAAGGTGAACTTTTTGGTTGTGAAAGGTCTGAGCCCGGCAGAGTGTGACCAACGAAAGAAAGTCTTTAACATGGAAGGTCAAGTGGGCCTCGATCCACGTCTTGAACTGTTTTGTGTTGAAAACCTGAGCCAGAGTGTGTCATCCTGCCTACAGGGACCTCCTTACTCTGTGCTGTCTAATGTATGTTAGCTGATTCACTCAAACTTATTCTTAATACTGGAACACTGATTTTGCTTTCTATACATATCTCCTTTATACACCTTTTTGTACAGGAGATAGGGCAGGCATTAGGTTTTGTTAGTGTAGGCCATTTTGATTTTACAGACTTCGCTAGGACTGTTTATTTATTATTTGATGGTCGAGACTACTCTCATCTTAGTTAAAGTGCAGAATAGGAGAAACGAAAAAGCAAAGAAAAGGCAAGTCCAAAACATGCCAGAATATAGACATGTCGTTGCAATTCAGTGTACATTCGCTACTGCAAGAACTATTGTACGTTGACTAGAAGAAATGGAATTTGCAAGCATTGCTATTATGGAACTTGCTCCTCTCAAAGATGGCGCTGTGCAAACCAGAACGAAGAGTCCTTTTTCAACTCAATATTTACATCCCGGAAAGCCTGCATACACTCTGTAACTATAGCAACTTTTACAACAAGGCAGGAGACAACACTGAACGTGTATCACCACGGAGCTAAACCGTGAGCTGAAAGAAGGTAATATATGGAATGTATACCACAGCGTGACACGCAATGATTTAGAAAGTAACAGAGGCATAAAAAGAAATATTATATTGCAGACTTGGTAACAACAAGGACCTTTTTCTAAAAATCTGAAAATAAAAAACCGCCATGGAAATGACACGAGCGTTACCTATGATGCGGTTCAACCACGCGCAGTGAAAAACATCAGAACAAACAAAATAGAAGCCATGAAAAACACAGGGTATGAATTTAAAACTCATTTTCAAATGTCTTGATACAAGGAAACTGACGGACAAGCAATGCAGGATTAATAGGGATTTATCACCTATAGGAACCAGTAAAAAGGGATCAAAGTTTTCAAAAACAAACAAGGAAGTTCTATATCCATCGCTTTCAAAGAAGGGCCAGACCCATTATTAAAGGTACTGACCAGCATAAACCCAATTCCTACTCCTTCTGTAGAGGTGAGTAAAATGGTAAAAATAAAAGTGTACATGCACTGGTTAAAATGTGGGCTTAGAAGTGGCACACAGCGCTGCAAATTAGCGACTGATCCCATTTCTAGCCCTTTATCCATGTCCATACTTACGGAAGCAACTGTGACTTATTTTCAGATCGGACTATTGATATGTGTGAATATCGATACACCAGACAACTGGAACTGATTATATCACGATCAGGAGAGATTATTTGAACCTTCAGGTCAACAGGTTAGACATTTTCATCCATGGAATGCTTATATAACGTAACAAGAAAAACCTGAACGAACAATAGAGTAAAACATATGTTTTTCACTTCGAATTTTCAGGAATTTGTGAATTTGTCCATACCTGATGAAGGGCAATCAAGCCCGCAATGCGTCCTACATGAGACAAGGGGATATACCAACACTACTTTGTATAGCTGCATTGATCCTATAAACATTTTTACTTTTGACAAAGTCGTTTGAATTTCAAAATGTTGTGCTCATGAAACTATGAGAGCATTGTATTGCTTATATATTGTTGTAATCACCAGGAAGTTGACATAGATTTAATATACCCAAGTGAGGGTTATTGATCAGTAGAATTTTAGTTTGTTGAACAAAATTGGAGAATAAGTTTTGTTTATATTAAATGTTATATGTGGTAAACACAGAAGAATGCATGTTTTGCATTGTTTGAGTGCATAAAAGTGTGCACAGATCTTTAGCCAGAGTGGTCCAGGAATACCTCACTTTTCACTTTCTGTAGATATCGATCTTGTAGCCCAGGATCAGCATTTGTGGCAACTGAATATTACTGAATATTCATTTATATTAATTTGTATTGACAATGTTTGAATGTTAGAAATGATACACGGCCATAATTGTGTGTGCCTCTCTACATTACTGTCTTCACTTTACATAGGGATTAGTACATTATTGGCTGTCTTTTGTCTGTAAAACATGCCTCGAACTACCGCTCAACATGTATAATACTGATTATAGGAGGGAAATTGCCACCCAATTGCTCTATGCAACATTGTATAGCAGGATACCCCATAGACCCTCTGATTGGTTGGCATTCTCACCCAACCTTAGACTTCCGGCTCAGCTGGCAGCACACGAGCGAAACAAATGCAGGTGCTTGAGTCACATCTGATTACTCCCCACTTTTCCAATTACCCCATCATCTCTCATCAGTCCGCCATAAGCCAAAGTTTCCTATCTGTAGTCGACCTTGTAGCCTGCTCTCTGTTCTGGGACATTTAAGGGAGTGAAATCACATCACTATCTTCATCCGAAGCTTCACGAATAGCCCTTGTTTTCAACTTTTTAATCACGTGTTAAAAGACCACAAATTTGTCAATTTTGACCTCTTATTTACTGCTATTTGATGTAATTGTACTGAGTGCTCTTGCACCTCCTGACCTCTAGATACCTGCTCACTCCATCTTGTATAGACTTTATACACTTTTAATTGTTCAATACTTGGCTCTTGCAGATGTTTTCTTCTTTAATCTAAGAAAAAGGTGTCTTATGTACTTGGCTTATCTGTCCACCTCCCTTTGTCCCTTGCAATGATCCCTTAAAATAGCATCCTTGATTTCAGGCCAACATAGGTTCCTCTTTATTTTGCACACAAAACTGTTTCTCCAACATCTCCTGACTCTGCAACCCTGGTCTGTCTCTGAGGTAGTTGAATTGAGTTTTAACAAGAGCATTTGTCCATCTTCCCATTGTGGCCATCCCAGTCACGTTCCATTTCTGTCTACAGCAAGCTTCTATATGTCCCATTTATCTTGCGTTACTGCGTATTTACACTTTTTGGTCATAAAATCACTTTGTCGTCTTTGCATATATGATTACTTTATTATTTTGTACATATTTATCTTGTTGCTTCAGTTACATCGTATTTTCATATTGTTTCAGTGGGCCTCATTCCAAGCCTGGCTGTCCAAAAATAAGAGTGCTGGTAGCTGCATACAGCAACCCTCCGAACCGCCAGACAACAAGTAGGCCTGCAGGGGCCGTTGCTCCCGGCAGGTCTGACCTGCCGGCGGCACCGGCTCCTGCAGGCATGGTTTTCATGGAAGCACCGGCACGTGCTGGTGCTTCTGTCTACCTATTCCCATGGAGTCCAGTATTTCAAAAATGAAGTTAAAGTTAAGGGTGGCGTAAGGCAAAAAAGTGCATATTTGATCATTTACCTCACTTGTCCATTTTGGGCACTCAATGTTTTTGATGGTTAAGCAATCAATCCAGTCAGTTATGCCAAAGTACAGCAAAGCTGTCACATTTGTCTTCCCTATAGTCCTAACAGGATGACACAATGCTGTGTGCATAGAGTGGAAACTTATGTGGAGCCAGTAATGTGTCATTACACCTACCTATTGTGTGTCTCCCTCTGTTCCCAACAAGGCCCCAGGCTGCCCAAAATGTGCATACGTCCAGTAGCTATCCTATGGGGAAGTCATCTTTGCTGAGCATGTCAAAAATGAATGGGCCAATGCGATGGCCATCTTGGAATTAATTAAATTCCCCACGCGTCCAATGTCAATGTGCCTTGCCCTGCGGTATATTGGTATATAAGGCGGCAATATCTACAGTCACACAATATATCGTTCACTGGTTCAAAAATAGTTATAACTGATGTGACATCCTTTAGATAGGACTTAGTTTCCATAGCCAACGACTGTAAAAACACATCAATGTACTGGACCATAGGTTTCAAGATGGAATCACATAGCGAAATGATGGGGCTACCAGGTGGATTTTCACTGCATGTATGAATCTTTGGGAGTGCATATATAGCTGGCACCCTACGTTCCTTTTAGTTAGAAAATCTGCTTTTTTTCTGAGTGGGGAAAACCTCTTCAAGACCTGTAGCATACAGCTCCTGTAGTTCGACAAGGAGTCTATCGATGTGGTTCACCCTAATTGTAGTATAATGCTCCTCATTTTTAACTAAGACTTTAACAATATTGGTATACATGTTGTAGTCTATAAGAAAAATGATGCCATCCTTGTCAGCAGGCTTAATCATGAGGGTTTGGTTAGCAGGTAGGCTTTTTTAAAGCTTGTTGTTCTTCCCTGGCAAGATTGCTGAAATGACCATCATTGTTTGGATCTCTCAGGATCATTCTTTGAAATGTAATAATCTCTAGCGGGATCTCCGAGTCATTTGAAGTAAAAGAGGACCTAGGTTGGAAACTTGTGAATGCCTGATCATCCAAATTATCGCAGCAGGCCACGAAAGCCTCTGGGTATCGAACAAATTCAACCTGCCCTGAAATTGGTCATTCCCTCCCCACCGAGTGCTCTACAGAGGGATTTCATAGATTCGGAAACTCTGCTGGGAGAAATTGAAGTCACAGCTGTGACCAGTTCCCAGAGTTGTGCCAACAGTGAACTTGCAGTGGAGAAAGGATGCCCCGGATACAGATTTGATCACTGCACAGAAAGAGGACCCTACTATGTTATGTTATGTTGATTTATACCATACACCGCAACCACCCGGGCTCACGTGGCTCTGTAAGAGAAGAGTGAGTTTAGGGCCCTTTGGGAACGTGCATGTAATGGATGGGATCACACAGAATAACTCCAAGTCCAAATAACCGAACCAACTCAGGAAGATGGCAAAGTACTGTATTATTATTAACAATTATATAAAACAGGGTGTTTGCAACGAACATCAACGGACGTAAGCTCAGGTCCTCTTTGCGATTTTTACATAAATCATAGCTTTCGTATTAAGAATACGTCAGAGGTAATGTCATACTATGTGGCAATAGTAAAAAAAAAACTATCAAGGTTCGGGATTGGCTACGGGAAGTCGTGCACACAGCTTAGTTGTATCCATAAGACGGTCCAGAGTCATGGATGACTTTTAGGTGTTTTGTTGTATTGTGTTGGTGTTCATATGTGTAGTGTCAGTGGATTTATAGACAATGTGCAAGGGTGTGTTCCTCTAAGGTTACTTGCAGAGTCTTAGCAATTGGGTTGCGTGTGAGTATTAGATTAGTTCTCAGTGTTTCTATGTGTAGTGTGGTTAGCTCCTAGTCATTTATAGTGGAAATTAGTTATGATGGAGCAGCATGAAAGGGGAATTGGTTGGTAAATTGGTTAGTTTGGAAGTGGTTCTAAAGTTCATCTTTGGGTGCTGTTCGATGGTACTTTCCCACCTTCTTTCTTCCGGTACATCGGCCAGCCCTGCCTCTTCTCCAAGCACGCAGGCTGACGTCCCCTACGCGTTTGAGGACAGTCGTTGGTTGTACCCACATTGCTCCTAGTTTCTAAGCAGGGGCTAGTCACAGCAGTTGCGTTTTGGCCTGTTGTGCGGTTGGCTGCTAGATTGAGGCACAGCTGGAGTTATAATAAATGTAAGGAAGTGGTGAATATTGGAAAATTCATCAACATATCGAAGGCCCTGTGAGCTTTCCTCTAACGGAACAGGATTATACCAGAGAAGGGGATCTCTGGATGTTGATGAACTTTTCCAAAATGTTTTGAATCCAAGAGTTTTTATTCATAAGGAGATCAGTATCTGAATGTGACCAATGCTTTCTACCTAACTCATTCCGAAGTATGATGTTGAATCGCGGCCATGACACGGCTACTGTGGCTCACAGGGGTTTTCATAAGACATTAGAAATCTTGCTAGAAGTTCCATTCTGCCCATGTATGGGCCAGGACCTCACCATATATCTAAAGGGTTGTCTCATGTGTGCTCGATTCCAACCAGGTTCTCCCACACATCGCGCTCTGCTGCAGGAAGCAGAATTATACTTCCTTAGTCAGATTTCAAGTTGATTACTTTGGGCCAGTGATTTGCTCTTCTATGGGAAATAAGTACATGTTGATGTGAACATGCTTATTTACAAAGTGGGTAGAATGTGGGTAGAATGTCTTCCTGTGGAGACAGCTGCTGCTCTAATGATCAATCACATCTTCTCTTGTGTCAGCCCTCCACAAAGGATTGAGTCAGATAGAGGGAGTGATTTTACTAGTGCGGTGATGACCAAGATGTGGGAGATTTTAAGGGTAAAAAGAATAGCTTATCATCTGGCATCGAACATCTGGGTTGAGAGATCCAATGAGACCACTGTAAGTATACTAAAGAAATGTGTGGCTAACTCTGGACTCAGTTGGTAAATTAATGCTTCTGATGATGGCTCTTAGGTCTTCGGCATTTTCTGCAACTAAAATGGCTCCATTTGAGCTAAAAGCAGTATGGAAAATGGCGTTACCTCAGCATCTTCTCTATAGAACTCAGGAGCAGACTCTGATAAATGCATCCCTCACTCATGAGTATATTGAGAACCTAAGGAAGCACCTCAAGCATGCTTTTGTTTATGCCGAAAGCAACTGTCATGATCTCTGCTTCCAAAAGGTCAGGGTTTTCCCAACTCCCTTGGAAGCAGATCCATAACCCAGGTTCCGAGTGCCAACCGGTCCCAATTGGGACCTTTTGGACCCAGTCCTGGCGCCAGTGGCACCAGGCTCATAAATATGCCCAGTCCCAGTGCTGGAAGTGCCGGGCTCATAATGCTTGGGTGGACTTACCTGCAGCAGACCATGCTGCTTACTTGCCTGCCAGTTGAGTCTCTGATCCTCTTCTGTTTGGAACTACTTTTCCTGTTGGGTGGGGCAGGAGCCACTCCCTAGATTCAGAACACTGGAACTCTTCTGGAAAGCAGGAACTGTTTTCTTAGGCGTGGCTGTGGAAGGAGACACCTAAGCACTACAGGAGGCTATTTAAACCACACCCGATGGATGAATCTTGCTTTGCGTTATTCTGCATCCTCAGCAGCAGAACGCTCATCGTGTCTTCTGCATCTGATCCTGGGCCTAAGGAAAAAGGCTTACCATTCTGAATCCAGTCTTCAGCAACACCTATAAAGACAAGAAAGAACAGGTTAGCATTACGGTCTTCAGTGACAGCTCTTCACTTACCTGGTCCATCGGCTGTCACCAACGCCTCGCGCTGCATTCCGGCATCTGAAAGACAAAGGCTTACCTACTCTTCGTGCGCTCCGGAGGTCTTCACACTGCATTCCGGCATCTGAAAGACAAAAGCTTACCAACTCTTCGCACGCTCCGGAGGCCTTCGGCGCTGCATCCCGCATCTGAAAGACAAAACAAAGTGCGTTTAAAGACATTGGGGAACTTTAATACTCACGTGCCATTACTCCTTTCCACATCTAACCCAGTGGGTATTCCGGCACCCTGCAGCCGCCCCGAACTTGTACCTGCAAAATAAAAAGACAGTTAGAGCGCATCGTGAAGCAGGCAACAAGCGCTTACTTACGTGCTTACAGGCGCTTCTATTCATCACACGGGCTCCATCTTCAACTCACTTCAGCCCGCCATCCGCCATCGCCGGAACCCTGCAAAACAAGAGACATCATTACTAAAGACTTTAAAGACATTAGAATTACTCGAAACTTACAGTTCGTGCAGTAAACGACGGACAGCAGTCCTCTGAAGTCAAGAGCCCTGCTCCCCTTATCCAGTGAAGAAACTGGTTACAGCACCCTGCCTTGAGGCAGATGGAGAGCACAGCGTTCACTTACCTAAGGTGAGAGCGTTAACCTTTGGGGTTCTACAGGAGAAGAGAAAGGGAAGAAGAGCGAGACATTCAATAACCCAGTTCATTAATCCCACATTTTCTATCTGCAGACATCTTACCCTTCGAGCCAGACATACAGTGCACAGAGGTCCAGCCCAAAGAGCCAGCCGTGTGTTACACATCACCTTTGAAGATACGGTATACGTCCAGTCAAGACCGGCGCCTCTACGGGAATCAGGTGAGCGTTACAGAACGCAAAGCCTACCACAAAACTCCCGTCCAGGCGCTATGGAAACCTAGGATACCGACCAGCTAGCCCAGTTACTTGGGGAACTAAGGGCAGAAGTGCATGCAGCCCGTCAGGAAACGAACGCTCTAAGAAGGGAACTGATTATTTCCAAGGAGCGAACAGATGATCTCGCTAGACAATTGCTACAGTCACAAGCCGGACAGACCCCGTTACCCGCATCTGGGGGAAATCTTCCTTCTACATCCTCTATGAATCCAGTGCAGATCAACCTACCTGGGAATGTACCTCTGGCTCCGCCCGAACGATTTTCTGGTGACCCAAAGAGGTTTGCAGTATTTATCAATCAGTGCCGGTTGCATTTCTTATGCCGGCCAGCAGCCTTTCCAACTGATCAAGCTAAAGTAGCTTTCGTGCTTTCGTACCTTAGTGGCAATGCGGCAGACTGGTCGATCCCTCTAGTAAATCAAGATGATCCGGTCCTCCATGATTTTCAAGCTTTTCAGCTCAGTATGGAAAAACTGTTCGCAAGACATTCACAGGGGCAGGCCTTGGACAATGAGCTTCTTTCGTTGCAACAAGGTAATCAAGACCTTTTGGCTTATATTGCGTCTTTCAACAGACTGATAGTGGAAACTCACTGGCCTGAGGACAAAAGGATTACACTGTTTTATAGAGGTCTACGCAGAGAGCTCAAAGATGTGTTAGCCCAAGTAGTGAATCCCCCACAAGATTGTTCGGACTATATAGACTTAGTCGTTCAAATAGATCACAGACTGCAGAACAGGAAGGCCGATCGTTCCAAGTTTGATGCTCGAGTATTTTCCAAACCGCCAACTCCTTCCAAAGGAGTAGACTCCGGGGAACCCATGCAAAAAGGGGGTCTGAAAGGTCCTCTAACACAAAAGGAGCGGGAAAGGAGAAAACTGTTGAAATTATGCCTCTATTGCGGAAACTCAGGGCACTTTCTTCGAGACTGTCCAGTGAAACCTGCCAAGAAGGCAGTAGGAGCTGCAGTTACCAAAGTTACAAACTCTGAGCAGGGAAACAACCTCGCCTGACAAGAATAGAGGTCCTCTTGCCGAGCGTGAAAACCAGTTCCATGACCTCGCATTTCGTGATACCTATGGTCCTCATTAGCCCTGATAATCCGGATCGATTACATGCAATTGAAGCTTACGTCGACAGCGGTGCCATCGGCAATTATGTGGATCATGAACTGGTTTTGAGGATGAATCTAACTCTTTGTCCCAAGGCTGTAAAGGACGTCATTACTACGGTGGATGGTACGGAGATAGCCTCCGGGCCAGTAACGCATACCACTCAAGAAGTGACGCTAGTAAGTCAAGATGGACACCATGAGAAGATCGTGTTCGATGTGATCAAGGCCCCTCAGTTTCAGATTATTCTAGGAATACCTTGGTTAGAGAAACACAATCCTCTGATCGATTGGCGAGCAAGAACGGTCCAGTTTCCAGAATGTGTCTCTACTTGTCACCCTCCACCTGGTGTTGCACTGGCAGCAATTTCTTCAGAGACTCCCCAGTTACCTCCCGAATACCTAGAATACCAAGATGTTTTCCGGAAGGATCAGGCTAACTCTCTACCTCCTCATAGGTTTTATGACTGCCAGATCGACCTGATACCTGGATCTACTCCTCCTTGTAGTAGAATTTATGCCCTCACCGAGCCTGAGAACCTTCACCTTCGACAATACCTGGATCAATACCTGGCAAATGGGTTTATTCGTCCTTCCAAGTCCCCTGCTTCTTCAGCTTTGTTCTTCGTTCCAAAAAAGGAAGGAGACCTTAGAACTTGTATAGATTATCGCTCCCTGTACCAGATCACCGTTAATAATAGATATCCGTTACCTTTGATCCCTGCACTCCTGGACCAAGTCAGAAAAGCATGCATATATACAAAGCTGGATCTTAGAGGAGCTTACCACTTGGTACGAGTAAAAGAGGGCGATGAATGGAAGACGGCCTTCCGCACCAAGTATGGGCTATTTGAATATCAGGTCATGCCATTCGGACTTTGTAATGCCCCGGCCGCCTTTCAATATTTTATGAACGATGTCCTCAGAGAGCTCATAGATGTGTGTGTTGTTGTTTACATTGACGACATCCTCGTTTATTCTTCATCGGAATCTGAACATCGGAAACACGTGAAAATGGTACTCGAAAGATTGCGTCAACACAAACTTTTCGCTAAGTTGGAAAAATGTGTTTTCAACGTGACTGAAGTTGAATTCTTGGGATTCATATTATCACCTGGCGGAGTGCGTATGGATTCAAAGAAGGTCGATGCAGTTCTCAAATGGCCATCACCATCCTCCGTAAAAGGTGTGCAAAGCATGTTAGGCTTCGCTAACTTTTACCGCAGGTTTATCCCCGAATTCTCTCGAATAGTCCAGCCCATCACTGCCTTGTTAAAGAAAAACAAACGTTTTGAATGGTCTACCGAGGCGGAACAAGCTTTCCAGGATTTGAAGACTAAATTTATCTCTGCACCAATCTTAAAACACCCTCGCCCCGAACTCCCCTACATTGTGGAAACTGATGCTTCAAGCCTTGCCATGGGGGCAGTTCTATCACAAAAGGACCCGGTAACCAATCAGTTGCATCCCGTGGCATTTTGGTCCCGCAAATTCTCGCCTCCTGAAATCAATTACACGATTGCTGACAAGGAACTTCTGGCTATCAAGTCTGCCTTTAAGGCTTGGCGGCATTATCTGCTGGGGGCCCGACACACCGTTACTGTGATTACGGATCACCGAAACCTGCAATATTTGAAAACCGCAAAAGCCCAATCCTCTAGACAACTCGGATCACAGAAACCTGCAATATTTGAAAACCGCAAAAGCCCAATCCTCTAGACAACTCCGTTGGGCATTATTCTTTGCCGAGTTTGACTTCATAATTACCTATCGACCTGGTACAAAAAACGGTAAAGCTGATGCCCTTTCTCGGATGGGAGTGGAAGAACACTTGATCAACCCTAAACCTGTACCAATCATTCCCAAACAAAGAATTCTGGGTGTAATCGCCACAGAATCCATAGAGGAAGTTAAGGATAAAGCCAGGCAACTTGTAACTCCAGCAGAAATACAGAATTGGCATCTGCAGGGAAAGGACTTTGCAGTAAAGGACAACTTATTGTATTTCCAAGAACGATTATACCTACCCAGCACAGATTCACAGAAAAAAGTAATCTCTTGTTATCACGATTCTTTAATGGAAGGACATCCCGGTATAGCCAAGACCTCAGAAAAGATCAAGCGCTACTTCTGGTGGCCGTCTTGGAAAAAAGATATCAGAGACTTTATAATGTCCTGTGGAGTATGCGCCCAAAACAAGAGTCAAAAGGAAAGACCAGCAGGCCTCTTACGCCCTATTGACATCCCACCTCACCCTTGGCATACGCTTTCTATGGACTTCATCACTGATCTACCTCCATGCTCCGGATACAATACGATTCTAGTAATCGTGGACTTATTCTCCAAGATGGCGCATTTCATTCCGCTCAAAGGCTTGCCAACAGCAGCAACTCTGGCCCGAGAATTTCTCGAAAACATCGTCCGACTGCACGGTTTTCCTTCAGTTCTAATTTCGGATCGAGGTAGTCAATTTATTTCTCATTTTTGGCGAAGTTGCTGTCGGTCGGCTCAAATTGATGTGAGACTATCGAAAAGTCACCACCCTCAGACCGACGGACAAACCGAGAGGACCAATCAAACTCTGGAACAGTATTTACGCTGCATGCTGCAACAAACTGAAAAAACTTGGAAAGACATCCTTTGGATAGCCGAATATGCCTACAATAACTCTGTCCATTCGGGAACTGGGAAAACCCCATTTTTTCTTTTGTACGGCAGTCACCCTCGAACCTCGGAGTTGGATCCCCTCCAAGATCTTGAAACACCAGCAGTAGACTACCTGCATTCTACAATCACCCAAGCCTTTAAGGAAGCTGTTTCTCACCTTCAAAGGGCTAAAGAACAATACAAGAAAGGAGCAGATCAACATTGGAAGGAAGCCCCTCAATATCAAGTAGGGGATCAAGTCTGGTTATCCACCAAATATCTACCTCTAAAAGGGCCACGCACATTCAACCCAAGATACCTTGGTCCCTATTCCATCACTACCATAGTAAACCCAGTAGCGGTCAAGTTGGACTTGCCCCCGCACATGAAGATACATCCGGTCTTCCACGTCTCTCTATTAAAACCCGTGCAACCTCAAACCCGACTAACCAAATCTCCAAAACCTATCCTAGTTGATGGAGAACTCGAGTTTGAAGTCAAAAGCATTCTGGACTCCAAGATCTCCAAATCTAAACTATTTTACCTAATTGACTGGAAAGGCTACGGCCCCCAAGAGAGATCCTGGGAACCTGCTGAATATGTCCACGCTCCTCGCCTAATCAAAAGATTTCACCGAACATTTCCTGACAAGCCAAAACCCCCGGAGAAGCCCGGTTTGGGAGGGGCCTTGAGGGGGGGTACTGTCATGATCTCTGCTTCCAAAAGGTCAGGGTTTTCCCAACTCCCTTGGAAGCAGATCCATAACCCAGGTTCCGAGTGCCAACCAGTCCCAATTGGGACCTTTTGGACCCAGTCCTGGCGCCAGTGGCACCAGGCTCATAAATATGCCCAGTCCCAGCGCTGGAAGCGCCGGGCTCATAATGCTTGGGTGGACTTACCTGCAGCAGACCATGCTGCTTACTTGCCTGCCAGTTGAGTCTCTGATCCTCTTCTGTTTGGAACTACTTTTCCTGTTGGGTGGGGCAGGAGCCACTCCCTAGATTCAGAACACTGGAACTCTTCTGGAAAGCAGGAACTGTTTTCTTAGGCGTGGCTGTGGAAGGAGACACCTAAGCACTACAGGAGGCTATTTAAACCACACCCGATGGATGAATCTTGCTTTGCGTTGTTCTGCATCCTCAGCAGCAGAACGCTCATCGTGTCTTCTGCATCTGATCCTGGGCCTATGGAAAAAGGCTTACCATTCTGATTCCAGTCTTCAGCAACACCTATAAAGACAAGAAAGAACAGGTTAGCATTACGGTCTTCAGTGACAGCTCTTCACTTACCTGGTCCATCGGCTGTCACCAACGCCTCGCGCTGCATTCCGGCATCTGAAAGACAAAGGCTTACCTACTCTTCGTGCGCTCCGGAGGTCTTCACACTGCATTCCGGCATCTGAAAGACAAAAGCTTACCAACTCTTCGCACGCTCCGGAGGCCTTCGGCGCTGCATCCCGCATCTGAAAGACAAAACAAGGTGCGTTTAAAGACATTGGGGAACTTTAATACTCACGTGCCATTACTCCTTTCCACATCTAACCCAGTGGGTATTCCGGCACCCTGCAGCCGCCCCGAACTTGTACCTGCAAAATAAAAAGACAGTTAGAGCGCATCGTGAAGCAGGCAACAAGCGCTTACTTACGTGCTTCCAGGCGCTTCTATTCATCACACGGGCTCCATCTTCAACTCACTTCAGCCCGCCATCCGCCATCGCCGGAACCCTGCAAAACAAGAGACATCATTACTAAAGACTTTAAAGACATTAGAATTACTCGAAACTTACCTTTCGTGCAGTAAACGACGGACAGCAGTCCTCTGAAGTCAAGAGGCCTGCTCCCCTTATCCAGTGAAGAAACTGGTTACAGCACCCTGCCTTGAGGCAGATGGAGAGCACGGCGTTCACTTACCTAAGGTGAGAGCGTTAACCTTTGGGGTTCTACAGGAGAAGAGAAAGGGAAGAAGAGAGAGACATTCAATAACCCAGTTCATTAATCCCACATTTTCTATCTGCAGACATCTTACCCTTCGAGCCAGACATACAGTGCACAGAGGTCCAGCCCAAAGAGCCAGCCGTGTGTTACACATCACCTTTGAAGATACGGTATACGCCCAGTCAACACCGGCGCCTCTACGGGAATCAGGTGAGCGTTACAGCAACTTAGAGAAGTTGGCTGAAGGGATAAAGACATACTATGGCTTGAAGACCACGAAAAGAAGTATCAGGTCGGTTAAAAGGTCTATTCCTGTACATTTCAGAGGAACCAAACCAAGGAACAGAAATTTCTTCTGTCTTGGCAGAGCAGTTTTGAGATTGTGGATAAAATATCACCTGTTGCCTATAGGATCCACATCCCAAAAGGAGAACTAATGGAAGAGAAATTAGTCAATAGCAATATGTTAAAAAGCTGTCACCCCAGACTTGCTTTAAGAGTGATTGAGAAGCCTACTGAAGTTAGAGCCGAGGAACACTCTCATGAATGAAAGGTAAAAACAAGAAACTCAAGATGGAAACTAAAATATGTAACCAGTGAGTAATTAAATTAATGTTAATCTCAAATGTTTGACAGAATTTGAATAGCATCTGTTATTGAAAATGTTAAAAGAGAATATGTGTGTCCAATTATATACAATGATATCCAGGGAAATGATGTTCAAACCCAAATTATTAACAACTCTTTTTGCTCCTCTTTTTAGAAAAGGAATACAAATATATTCCAGCCTGGGAACCAGATAAAGAGGAGTCCAGAGAGGACCCTGGAAACCGGGAAATAAAAGAAAAGAGATGGAAATCCAGGTAGGAGCTCCCTTGCATACAACACAAAGCTTGAAAAGGAGAAGGAAACATCACCCACTATCAGAGGCGAAATAGAGACGGGGTCATTCTCCATCAAAAGACTTGATTTGGGACGGATTTTAAACAATACAACCCCCACTTTCCTCTGCCTTTTCACATTGTTTTCCAATGTGAAAAAAAGAGCAGGGACGGGTGTTTGTGGGGTATTTTCAGCCCCAGGATATAGAAATATGGATGAATAACTGTTGGCTGTCAGCATATATCCAACATTTACCTCTCAACTGCCTAACATTCAGATAACGTTGTCGGAAAAAGAAAAATAAATACACTAACTATGCTCTGTGTTCAAGTGACACGGCAGAAAAGTTACAGGCCTACTTTCAACTACAGAAGAGTGATGCACTAAAGTGCAGTTTTGCCAAATCAGTGAAATGCCATGGAGAACTCTGTTAATCCTACAACTGTCACTTTACAAGTACCACATTTTTTTTAAACTCCATTGTCAGAAGTAATTCAAAGGTACACTTTTAAGAAAAGTTGTGACTCTGTTAACCTGTTGAAAAATATTGACATTCGCATCACAAGTGAAAATGAAGCAACATGTGTTCTATTTAATGTGAGATGTGAAAACAGGAAGAATGTAACAGTATGCATTTCAAAAAGAAAAGCTCAATTTTTGTTCATAAGATATTTTTCATAAGAACTGAAATAAAGCTGTCCTTGGACACACCAGAAAACCTTCCCAATCAAATCACAAAGGTAAAACACTCCTACACATCTCCATTTTGTCAAATCCCTTTGAAGCATAGCAGAGCCAGAAAGGATGTAGAGTTTGGGCTTGAGAGTGATGTTTATGGGGGTGGTGGGGTTGATGACCACAGATTGACCTTTCTAAAATACCCAAAATTTAATTCAGTTCTATGGAAGGCTGGGACCTGATCTCAGTATGACCTGCAACAGATCCAAGTTCCAAGAGTTATGCTTCATCTGCCCAATGGAGCTAAGGAGCATGGTCTGGTCATTAGCCATGGAAGAATGTTAACAGGTTTTATTGCATACTATGTCAACAGAAGAAAGAAACCAGGCCTGCCATAGGACTTGGGAACAGAAATATTGGATTCATTGGAGCTACAAGTATGTATGGAATTAAGAGGATATCATAGACATCTTTGTAAAACCATATTTTGTTCATGAACTGGGGAACCATAATAGATACAGAGATGGTTCATAAGTCTCAGAAAAGTACACACATTACTGGCACTGTCTGTATATAGGACTCCCCTCAAAATTCGACCTCGGGAACCAAAGTTATAAGGTAAAATATGATTTGGGCTTCCCAGAAGAAGCTACAGATGGGAGAGCCTGGTATATGGTAGCTTATGGAATCAAGTATCTATATATAAAATATCATGATTCGAACATTAATTATGTCCATAGAAATCTCAGAAATCTGTCATTTGCACAAGCAACCACGTGCCAACACCAGACACAGTGGGCCTCATTACAACTCAGGCGTTAAGGGTTAACGCCACCGTTAACCCTTAACGCCTGATTCTGATTTTAATGCCTGCTTTTAGCAGCCGTTAAAATCCATGGCGCTAACCTGCCATGGTGCTAATTACGCCGCCGTAATTTACGGCGGCGTAATTAGCGCCTTCCCCACTCCCATTATGCCCTATGGGGCAAAAATGGGAATGGGGAAGGGAAAATGGGAAATGGGGATTTACCGCCCCACTCACCTTGGAATGGGGCGGTAAATCCGCCATCCACCATGGTGTAAACGGAGTTTACACCATGGTGGTAAAGTTGGTGCACTTAGCACCACGGTTGTAATGAGGCCCAGTTTGTTTTGATCGGTATTATCAGACCAATTTAGAAATATATTTTGGTTGTGACCCTTTTTTGAAAATTGGGGAAAAGTGCCATGTTGAAGATGTTTAACTTCATATTTGAGTTAGTTAGAAATGTAATTTCAGCGGGGTGGAGTAAGAACTCCCAGTAATGGGGCCTGGAGACCCGATGACTAATCATTGGGAAGAGGCAAATCCTTGTTGAGGGGGAAGAACAATAGATGTCCTATCAGAATAAATAGCCAATGAGCCAATACCTCCTAATTAGATATTTCGGGGGTGGTTAGGAGGTTTCAAAACTCAACACACAGTGATAAAGGGGAGATTATACAAGAAGGATCCGACAGACAAGATCGGACTGACAAGGACAGACAAGAGTAGACAAGAGAAAAGAGGAGAAATCTGGCGAACTAACATTTTCAGGAAGAAAGGATGAACTAAAATCTGGAGAGAAGCAGCAGAGCTGGGGCTGGAGGTCTGGAGAAGGACTGAGGCTGGAGTGGCTCCAGGACAGAGACCAGTTGAGGCAGACAGCAAGATTGAGTCTGGAGTGACCTCCCTAACTGAGGCCACACAGGAAGGCAATCTGCCCAGGCCCTTGCTTACCAGGAGCTAACTACCTGATCACTGCACTTGTGCATTAACTGTGACAAATCCAGAAAAGTCATCACCAATTCCCAAAGGAGAGTCCGCCCTCATGTGGCCAGGCAAGGCCATAAACTCCCCTGATACCAACCTTGCGGGTGCCTATTGGTGGGTGGACTACATGGGGGTCAATCACAGGAGAGTAGGGGAGACTCACTGCATAGAACGTGGAATGACCACCTTTCTCTAAAGAGCAATGGTGACAACAAAATTAATCTGTCACTCTCCTACCTTTGTATGGCATATTGTGATGTAAGAACAAAACATGTAAGTATGAATAATAATCACCTCCATACATATTCCCATAGAAATAGAAGCACAGCATGCGCTCTAGTTGTTATGGAAATGTGATCGAGGCCGGGCTATTAAAAAATCCCAAGAAGAGAAGCAAGAAGGGTGGAGACTGACTCTTTCCAGAAAGCACAGGAGGGATCCTCTTGGTGGCGACCAAGGCTGGAACAGGCAGTTTATTGGAGAGCGGAGAAGGAGTGGAGACGACATACTGGGGATTAGCACATCTGAAGGGGTCCCAAAGGGTCAGAAGCGCAGAAAAGAAAACCATTAAAGGTCTGTCAGAAAGGGTCCTTCCCTTCGTCAATATTTCTCAGATTTTTCACTGTCACTATAATATATTCCACACTCTCAAAGGAGGCGACCCTTCCCCTGAGTTTCCTTCAGTTTCACAGTTCAAGACTGTTCACACTCCAAAAGGGTAGTATTCTTCCCTTTAAAACTTTGGAGCTTTGGAGAGAATCAGCAGCTGTACAGCTAAAAGACATCCCCATGTTCACGTTATATTGAATTTAGTTTGTGAGGGTCAGTTTGGGATTTTGGACACAGGACAGAGAACTGATTTGATTTGAACATTCGGACATAGACGTTCCTTAGTTTTGCTGAGGCAGGGAAACCACTCCAAGAGTTAGGGATAAGTAGAATGTTCTCAAACCCCTCTTTTATTTTATTAAAAGTATTTAGCCAACACCATAAATGCCACTGTATCTTACTCTTGATCCCTTGCATAACCCAGAGAGATTCAAATTAAAGGCCATGATTCCAACAGAACAAAGCATTGCTAGGGATCTATCTGAATTAATATCTTCCCCGACATAAACATTAATGGGGTGGGCATCCAGAAGTAGATCCCTAGCAATTTCTTATTAATTTATAATTTAATGAATTCCCGCACAGCCAAAGGATGCAGGGCGAACGCAGGGAAATTTGATATCCCTCCCAATGCTGATAATGATATAGGGCCTCATTATAAGCCTAGCGCTCCGGAAATAATGAGGCTTGTAGCAGTGTACTGGCACCCTTTCCGGACCTCAAGATTACAAGTATGCCTGCATGGGCCATTGCTGCCAGCATGGCTTGACTGCTGGGGGCACCGGCTCCTGAAGGCATGGTTTTCATGGACTCACCAGCACCGTTAGCAACTGTTCTATGGGACTCCACGGGAATGGGGACTTACACTTTCCGACTACTGACATCCTGGCATGCCGGGACTTGTAATGTCCTGGTGGCACCGGGATATTAGGTAGCGGAATGGGGTTACGAGTTTGTCGGCAACCTGCCAGTAGTACCGGCGGGTTACCACAGTTCCCATAATGAGGCCCATAGTCACTTAAAGTATTTGAATCACATATTACCCTTCAGACAATTGGAGAGGGGTGTATTTAAAAATGAAATTCCCAACTGTTCAACACTCCCTGGAACCTGCATTAAAGCAGATGTGGTCCCGATGGTAAACTGATTCTCTGCGTCTGCGCTGTGCAGAAAAGTGCCTTCATGATTAAGCAAAGGGAAAATAGCTGATTCAAAGGTACATTTTCTATTGAAAATGAGCAAAGAGCTCCAAATTGAAGGGGGACATTCTCACTGTATAGTGGCAAAGGAAATGTTTTCTTTATAGGCTGAGAAGAGTAGTTAATCAAATATGTGTTGTGCTAGCAGAGTGCTAGAAAATGGAAAGTGTGCAGGGATGTCAGATATAAAGAGAGCTATGCATTTCAATTTCTTTCATGCATCAGAATGGTGCTACCTATTATTTAAATAGACCACATACTAGTTAAACTGTCAGGCAAAAGTGTCCCATAATGTCCCAGGGTACTGTATTAATTATCTTCACATTAGGAGTATTTCTGTGAGCGACCCCATTATCCGAAGTATTCATTGGACCTTTGTTCTCTTTATCTGTGACCACGGGGTAATAGACCCTACAATTGCAAACTACATGCTGTGGTATCTTATATTTTCGGTGATCAGTGGGTCTAAAAATGCTTTTGTGGTTGTTTAACTTGTTTTTTTAAAAAAACTGTATTTAATGATTGTGGTGCATGACATTGCAACAACAACATATATTGCATATATTCGGAACATCAGCTTTCAGTTTGGTTACATTACAGCGTAAGCAGCATTTTACTGATTTATTGGAACACTCGGCCCTGCCGGGCTGTTACTGGTCGAGTTAGCTTCACTCAGATATATTCTAAATAATGCCCATATGTCTTTCGGTTTACTTGGATTTGGGAGAGTCATTATATAGTATTCTTCACATTCATTTACATACAACAATTCCTTAAGGAAGTGGTTCACACTCGGTGCCTGTGCATTCTTCCATTTTTGCAATATGCACTTTTCCGCTACTGCGCATGTGATATTAAAGAGTCTCCTTGTTACCTCTGATTACTTACCAATGTCCCCAAATAAGTATTTTTGCGGTGTGAGGTCTGCCGGTATCTGAGTCACCTCCTCCAGAATATTCGCAACATCGCTCCAGAAAGCAAGCACATGAGGACAGTGCCAATACATATGTATCGAATCAGCCCGATCCATCCCACACTTTGGACACGTACCAGGCCCACTATTTGTAAACCTCGCCACCTTCTGGGGGGTATAGTGTAGCTTATTCAGCATCTTAAACTGAATCAACCAGAGGCCGGCATTCATAGATACCTTCTTGGTCATTTCGCAGTAACGTTCCCACTGTCTGTCTGTTATATCCTCACCCAGATCTGTTTCCCAGGAGGCTTTCATTACATTTAATGTTGGGGTATTAGTCTGTACGGCCACATATAGCCCTGAGATGCTAGTTCCAGCCCGGGTTGAAAGGGTCAACAGGCATGGGTGTAGTGGGGGCTCGTCAGGGAACGTTGGCCACCGGGCCTTAAAGGCCAATCTCATTCTATGAAATTGCAGAATCATCAATTGGTCCCTCCCCATCCCTATTTTGAAGTCCTCCAACATTATAAATTTGCCATTGGGAAATATGTCCTTAATTTTGAATTCTTCATCTGGGTCCCATTTATTTTGTATACCTGGATCGTATGAGGGTGTTATGCCTGGGAAGTTCCAGAAGGGGGCCTCAGCATAATAAGGTGTCTTTACCCCAAGCCTTTGGAAGAGTTTGAACCATGCCTGCGCTGTCGTACTAACTGGATCAAATGGGCAGTCGTCCCTGTGTTTGACTTTAAAGATGACTGACCTTATGTCGGTCGGGCGCGCTGCATGTTTTTCAAGACAAATATGGGGTGAGGTGTCGTGTTCGTCATACCAGTGCTTAACAAATTGGGCTTGTGCAACTAGATAATATAATTCAAAGTCGGGAGCTGCTATGCCACCTTTATTATATGGCTCCACCATTTTCTCCCACTTCATCCTGGCCGCCCCCCCGCACCAGATAAATTCCACCGCCAAGGACCAAGTGTCAAAGAACCTCCAAGTGTCAAAGAACCTCCTGCCAGGCCAAATTGGGACGTTAGTGAATATGTACAATAGCTTAGGCAGGATGACTATTTTTAATATGGCTACCCGACCTATGAGTGAAATGGGAAGTGTAGCCCAGAAGCGGAGTTTTGTGGCAATTGTAGTGAGTAGGGCGTCATGGTTGTTCAAAAATAGAGATGTTCTGTCTCCAGAAACGATAACCCCTAAATATCTATACTTGTCAGGGTGTGAAAACAAAGAAATTGATATGAGGCCAGGAAGCCCAAAGGAAACACACCAACACAGGTTACAAAGAACATACAAAGTGCTTTATTGAAAAGCTACAACAGTTACCAAAAAGTCAATTGACAAACGGATAGCTATTCGGCTCTCAGAGTAACATAACGAACTTCAACGAGAGTTCACTGCGTTAGTGAGAGAGACCGTACATTGGGATATTCGTGCTTTTATACTCTTTATCCAGCTCTGGCCAACCCCCTTGCGGGTTAACCATTCTTAAGACCAAGCCTAGCGTTCCTTGCCAGGTCAATCCCATAATGTATGCATTTTGATTAGTTCCGCTGATACAATTGTTCATTTACACATAGGTCAGTGATAGGACAAGGTCTCAGTTCGCGACCCAAACAAGTGGCCTGCAGGCATATTATTTATTCATGTGTGCGGAGGTCACAACGGCCTGAATCTCACTCGGAATGTCATTCGGCATCCATTTTGATGTTCAGGGTGACTTCCACATTACAAGAGAACCTAAAATGGTGGCTAAATCCAAGATGGCGACTTACAAAGTTTTCGTTAAGGTCAAGACCTTGCCGCGGAATCTATTTACACGATATTTTAGACAACTTGGCGTAGGCCAACACACATTCAAATAATGCAATAGGAGGCATAATATTATTTCGATTCCATCAGACCCTCCTTTTGGCCTATGCCAAGTGCTAACATCATTTCTAATACTTTTGAAAATAACTCCATGTGTTGTCATCCATAGATCCCGAATCATTGTCTGTAATGTCTATAGCCATTAGGTCGTTCATCAAAACCTCTTGTAACACGAATTCTTTAGATGCTGTTTCTGGGGCATATATTTTATGCCCTATTGTGCTCACTGCTTGGGCACAACATCCCCCTAGCATTCCACACATACTCGGAAGACATTGAAAACAGCAACAAAGGAATAGCAGGATCCCCAAAATAACCAGAATAACAGAAAGCACCTTCCAACCCCAAGATCGTAAAGAATCCCAGAACCAAGTGCTAAGATTCCAATCTCCTACAGGGATATGTACTTCAGAACTAAGAGTATGCAAGTTCTGTATTGCTTTAAAAATCGTTGGCGAGGAATCTGGTACGAAAACACAGCAAGCGGACCCCACTAATTTGCATACTCCACCTCGTTCTGCCAAAATGACATCTAATGCCATCCGATTTTGAAGTGCTACCAATCTTATTGCTTTTTGCTCTAAGGTCATATTGTAGAGTATGTCCGTGGTCCGGTTGATCGTTCTCTCCAGTACTCTTGCTAATCCCCTAATGTTCTCTGAGTTTGTTATTTGTCCGCAAAAGGGCACAACTGATTTCGCTATATCTCCCACTACTTGCCCAGGGGTATCTCCGTTCTTGTCTCGCCGCGGGCGAGCCTTAGAAACCTCCAATGTACTAGCTACAAATACCCTGGGTAGTAATATTCCTAAATAACAGGTTCCCTGCCAATCCTTGGGCAACCAGGGAAATGCTAAACTACCACAAACAAAATAAACAGGCCCCCCTCCATACAGAGGCCTGTTTTCTCCAGTCAAATTTACAATGTTTTTACAACCTTCAAAATCTCCCATTGGCCTAGTGCCATTTCTTTGTACACAGAAGGGAACCGAGTCAGGGCTATGATTTATAGAATAAGAAGGAGGTACGGCGTCCTTATTGCCTATCGGAGCCATTTTAAAGGAAATTAGAGTTTGAAAAGGAAGAGATAGTTCATCAGACGGCCTAAAAGAAGCGACGTTAGGTTTACTTCTATTTGCGAAAAGCGAGCATCTCAGGGGAGTCAATTCACGTTTCTCGAAATCATTCAGATTAGTTCCATCAAAGTTCCCTGAGTTGCTATCATTCCATCGGCCAAAGAATAGTGCTCTAAGAGAGGCATAGCAAGCAGTCGTTAAAGGTAAAGGATGTATATACCATTCCAGTCCCTTGTTCCCATGTTGCGGTAAATTAGTACAAATCCAACAATTACTCTTATTAAAAATGGCATGAGTTGCATTCATTACTATCATCAGAGTGTTATTATGATACTTTTGTCTATGTTGTCTATGTTGAGTCTCTAGGGGACAGAGTGTGAAGGTGTACAGAGGGAGTCAAAACAGTTGGTACAATCTCGGTCGGTAGTAAAGGTTTCAGAGGATAGATTTCTTCAAAATACCAAAGTCCGACAGCAGCAGTTGCAAAAATAACAATTATCATTATCAAAACACAGCAGTACGTTTTCGGGGCCCAGGCACATTGTTCATTGTCCAATTTGGTCACCCCCTTATTCACAAGTCCAGTGCGGGGGGCAGCAGCGGAGGTGGCAGGCATTGTAGTTCCTCATTCGACGTCCCCAATGTTCGTTGCTGGCGACGCTACGGTTGCACGATTTCTTAGTCCTTCCCAACCCTAGCCAGCAGAATCCCTTTTGTTCTACAGAACTTTCTCATAAAAAGGAGAACTTCCAATCACTTCCTTTTTCCAGATGCACGAAAAACCTGTGCCGTAGTTCTATTTCCTTCGTCGAAGGTTGTACCTGATGGTACCCAAAATTGTCTGGTCCGGAAGTAAAGTGTTGTCACTTCCTGAGGGAAGCGACGCGTCGGAAGCGACGGAAGTCGCAGTGCTCGAACCAGTGTTTTCCGGAAGTGATTTTTCAAGAGAGTGCGGAGACGAAACGGACTGTTCCCCAAGCTCCTCGGGCTCAGAGAAATTCTCCGACGCACTCACAGCGCTGTTTGCTACTCCAAGATCAGAGACTGTAGCATCAGCGAGGGGTTCTGCTTCTTCTGTAACGTGTGGCGTCGGGTGAGGAAGTTTCTTGACATGCGTCGCGTGGATCCAGTTCTTCTTTCCAGCCACCCGCACTGCTGTCCTGGTGGCCAGTAACACCCGGCAGGGTCCCCGCCAGCGAGGCATGAGACAGGAAGACTTCTCGTAGGCCTTCACTAGGACCCAACTTCCAGGCTGTATATTGTGTCCTGGGCCTGTGAACCGTACAGGTAAAGCTGAGTGCACCTGGTGATAAATGAAATACAGGTTTTTTAGTTAACTGGTTACCGTAGTCTACAAGCAATACATTTTCCACCTCTCTCAGGGCTTTAGGTTTTGGGAGACCCCAAATGTTAGCAGGTCTCCCCATCACTACCTCAAATGGGGAAAGCCCAGTCTTAGTCTGAGGTGTGGTACGCATAGCTAAAAACACAATATGTAAGGCATCTGGCCATTTTAGTTTGGTATCAGCACATGTTTTTGCAAGCTTATTCTTTAAAATACCATTGTGTCTTTCCACCAACCCAGCGCTTTGAGGATGTCTAGCTGAGTGAAATCGTTTTTCAATACATAAGGCTGTGCATATCTGCAAAATTACTGCTGCAATAAAGTGGGGACCATTATCCGACCAAATTACCCTCGGGAGCCCAAATCGAGGAAAGAATTCTTTTACCATAATCTTTGCAGTGGTCATGGCGGTAGCATCTTTAACGGGGAAAGCCTCGACCCATTTACTGAAGGCACAAATAATTACAAGAACATATTTCAGATTATTACATCGTTCCATCTCAATAAAATCAAAGTGAATGACCTCGAAGGGAACAGAAGGGGGCCCAAAGCTTCCCCTTGGAGTCACTGCCCCCTTACCCACATTGTGCTGTAAGCAGATCATACAGTTCTGGACATGCCTCTTCGCAGTCTCCAGAATCTTGTCATTTACCCAAACTTGTTCTAACATTTTCGTGATCTGCTGGGCACACACATGCGTAGGACCGTGTGCCATCATAACCATTGCCAATACATATGAATCAGGGAGCAACCATTTTCCTTCTGATGTATCCACCCAACACCCTTCATCATCCAATTTCCCCATTCCTTCAGCCCACCTTTTAGATTCTACTATTGTGGCATCAGTTTGAATATCTCGCACAGATCCAGTACCTTCATCTATTATGTAAGCATCTCTCATTTCCCTCAAGGCATACATGTCCGTGCTAAGGTCTGTGGCCGTTTGTCTGGCTATCAAGTCCGCAAAAGCGTTCCCTTTGCCCACATCATCTATGACCTTACGATGTGCTGCACATTTCATGATCGCTAACTGTTTAGGGAGTGAGAGTGCCGAGAGTAATTGCACTATCAAGGGGCCATACTGGATCTTGGTCCCATGTGAGGTCAGGAACCCTCTTTCCGACCAGAGCCTTCCAAAGTTGTGACCCACCCCAAATGCGTACTGACTATCAGTATATATATTTACTATACGCCCTTGGGAGAGTTCACAAGCTCGGGTCAATGCTATAATCTCTGCGGCCTGCGCGGAGTTATGCAAAATTCTCTTAGTTTCAACAAATTTGCTCAATGTAGTAACTGCATAAGCAGCTGTAGATGTACCATCCGAAAGTTTGAAGCAGGAGCCATCACAAAACAGCTCCCCTTCTGCATTATCCAAAGGAGTATCTATGAGATCTATCCTGCCCTTCGTTTCTTGTTCAGTGGTATACAGGCAGTCATGTAATTCTTCATCACCGCAAACAGTGTTTTGCGGGAAAGGTAAGAGTTCAGCCGGATTAAGAACACAACACCTCTTAATTTGGATGTGAGGGGCAAACAGAATTAATTCATATTTTGTTAACCGCGCAGGGGTTAGGTGTTGCGTTTGGGTTTTGTTCAATAGAATATCAACAGAGTGAGGTACCATCAAAATCAAATCGTGGCCTAGGACCATTCCCTCACTCTGTTTTACAGACGCGGCAGCAGCAGCGACAGCGCGCAAACATCTTGGCAAAGCGCATGCGACAGGATCAAGGGCGGAGGAGTAGTAGCCGCACGGCCTATTCTTCCCTCCGTGTTCCTGTGTTAACACAGCCAAAGCACATCCATCACATTCATGCACAAACAACACAAAGGCCTTGTCATAATTTGGAGTACCCAGAACCGGTGCAGAATATAGCGCGGTTTTGAGAAGCTCAAATGATCGTTGATGTTCCGATTCCCATGGCAGTGGCAGAGAAATGCCCTTCTTCGTCAAGGCCAACATCGGTTTTATCACTAGCGAAAAGTTCGGGATCCACAACCTACAGTAAGAAGCCATACCTATTAAGGCTCTGACTTCCTTCTGTATATTTGGAACAGACATGGCAGAAATGTGTTTTATTCTTTCAGGTCTCAATCTTCTCCCCTCCTTTGACAGGAGGTAGCCTAAATAGGCGACCTCCTGACAACAATATTGAAATTTTTTAAGCGAAGCTTTATGACCATTTTTGGCTAAATGAACAAGCAACAGTACAATGCCTTCTTTACAAGCACTCTCAGAGTCTGCAGCCAAAAGCAAATCATCAACATATTGAAGCAGCGTACAAGTAGGTGGCAATTCAAGGGTGTCAAGCTGCTCTTTCAAAGCTCAACTATAAATGCTAGGACTTTCAGTATACCCTTGAGGTGCCCTGGTAAATGTAAATGAGCGTCCCCCCAAAGTGAACGCAAACAGATATCTAATTTCCTCATGTATAGGAATGCTAAAGAAAGTGTTTTTTAAATCCACAACGCTGAAGTGCGTAGCCGTAGCAGGGATCATTGTCAATATCGTCGTCACATCGGGCACAATTGGAAATTGTGGGGCGACTACTCTTTTAATAGCACGAAGATCAATTATGAACCGGTATGGAATTGCATTGTCGCCTTTCTTATATACAGGCAAGATCGGACTATTACACAAACTACCTGTAATCTCCTCGATCACCCCACGATGCACAAAATCGGAGACAATGCATTTCAAAGCACGTTCGCCCTCAACTGATATTTTATACTGCAGAATGCGTGGCAGTTTCACTCCATGTTTCAGAACTATTTTAATGGGCTCAATCTGTAATACCCCGACATCATTGTCGTTTACCGCCCACAAACATTCCGGGACAATGCTAAACTCAGGAGGTAAAGGTCGAATCAAGAACTGAGAATTAGGAAGTTGTTGTGGTGAAACCATCAGCCGTACTCCATCAGAAGAACAATGAATTACTGCGTTCAATTTCTTTAACAAATTCAACCCCAGCAAATTCTCTCCACAGTTTGAAGTGAGAAGAAAAGGGCAATGGTCCGTAAAGGGACCCAAAGAAACAGATACCGGTGCAGAAACCGGACAGACAGTTGGTATACCAGAAAACCCTACGGAAACATTTGTTTGCCCTGACAGTGGAATGTTTGGAACCCGAGAATGATCAATGGAGCACTTCTGCGCTCCACTGTCTATCAGAAACTGGTGTTTCCTATTCCCTACTAATAGTTCAACGTAGGGGCCTTTCTGATTAACGGGAATAGGTGAAGGTTCCAAACTCTGCTTCGGGCAATCCTAATGAAATAGAGTATCGTCGAAAGGAAGCTCTTCAGAAAGGTAGGCAGCAGAAGGGTGATCAAATATGTTCCTTGAGTCCACACTCGAGGTCTGATTTTCCCGTGAAAAAGGTTGCTGAGGATCTTGTAAAAGTTGACCTCTATCAGGGCCCCCTGCTCCAGGGCGGCCCCTAGATCGTCTACCCATACCCCCAAACGCACTGTTTGACCTCTGGCGAAGGACAGGGCACTGTGCTCGCCAATGACCTTCCTGGCGGCAATAAGCACATTGATTAATATTCACAGGACCCAAAGGAGCATTTCCTTTTGGGACATAGTGACCTCTAGTCTGTGTCGTGCCCCCTCTGGGGTTTCTAACAATTTGCTGTAATAATACTTTGGTTTTCAAATCTCCTTTCCTCTTTTCACTTTTTTCCTTCTCATTATTAACACGGTTCTCATAATACTGAGCCATGTGCAAAACCTCAGATTGAGATTTTGCCTGCCAAGCGCTCTCAGAGGACATAATCTGTGACTGGATGTCAGGTAACAATCCACGTACAAATTTGTCCACGAACAACCTTTTCCCAGACTCTATACCTAAATCCTGTCCACTAAAGTCATAAAATACCTGCTCGAATCTATTAAAAAATTTGGTGGCGCCTTCAGTTTTTCCTTGGACACAGGCCGTAAGCTTGTCCCAAATAATTCTTTTCTCTGGAATTATAGTTTTTAGTTTTGCGACAATTCTATCAGGCAAAGTAAGTATTACCTGTGGTGGTTTCTCACCAGCTGGTCTTTCCCCATCAATTCTAATCATATTAGCCCACGTATCTCCCAACCCTGGCACATCATCTACTGTCCGAACCTGTTTCCATACATCTACGGGTAGGAGCACAGGGAATAACAAGTCAATATCACTCAAGGTGAACATAGAGGACTGCAAGACGGACTCTATTTCTTTGTAAAACCCCGTCGGGTTTTTTCTGATATAGGGAACTGATTGTCTAATTGTGTTCACTTCCTGTCGTGAAAACGGGACGTGAAAGAATTGCGATACATAATGTGCAGGGATATCCACAGCGGGGGCACCAGTCCCAGCGTTGGCGGGGATCTCAACTTTTGGGACAAAGGTCGGAGGAACCTCTCTCATAGGCAACTGAGATATAGGTACCTCCGGCCGCTTACTAAGCAACAGGGCCAGGTCGAGCGCTAAGGCAGCTTTAGAAGTATCGGGCGAAAAAGCCCTTTTACAAATCCCCAATAATTCTATGGGGCAACTAACCTTCTTTCTTACACATTCTTCTTGCAGGTACTGTATCATCACCTGAATTACCTTTCTTTGCATTTCTACTGTATACTGACTATACGTGTCATATACTTCATCTGGCGGAATCGATAAATCCGAGATCCATCGAACCGCATCTTTAGTACAAATTCGTATTTCCTCAGGTGCCGATCTACGGCACGGAAGGAACCGTTTCTGTACATATATTCTATCGTCTTCGTCGTCCTCATCTCGTGACTTTTCAAAGTCTTTCCTAAACTCAAACTACTTTTCAACATGCCCTTATACTTTCTGCTCTGTGTCCCTCGAAAGTGCCAAAGCATTCAGATCTCTCACTCCTTGTGGAAGATCCAAATTTTGTAATCTACCCCACATCACACATAAATGAGTCCCCAAACCTTCGATAAAAACATTTTTCTCGGGAAAACTATTCAAATTAGATAATGTGGAAAAAACAGTAACTTGATCACCTTTCTCCATGCAATGCTTAGCCCATGCAAACAATTCCTGTTTCTTATCTGCAGAAACAGTATTACGAGTGACGATCTTCGATCCTGCACCTGGATCAACTTCAGTCAATACGGGGCCACTCGGGAGCGGAGGTGTAGGTAAATTTAATAAAGGTGCAACTATCGGTGTAGAAGGAAGGGGCGGTGCGATAGGTGGAGGAAAAACAACTAGAGGACTAGGAACAATAGGTTGTACAGGGGGAACAGGAATAACAGCAGGAGCAACCGCAGGAATGGGCAGAGCGCCCAAAATAGGAGGATACGGAGGTGGCGCTGAGGCATCAGGCCTGCGTTCGTTTAACAATTTCTCAATAAATTCCTCGGAAACATGGAAATCTTTAGAGGGGTAAATTTTCTGGATTGCAAGTGAAAAAGCTCTATCCATATTTTTAACTGATTCTGAACGTTTTTCTTTATCATATAACAATGCTTTTTCGGCGTTTGTTTTATGACGACGTGCATGTTTATCCCTACTTTTAAGCTGCTGTAACGCTTCTTTTTTCCAATTCTATAAAACATCAAAGGCTGCAGGTCTAGCCTTCTTTTTTAGCAAGATTGATTCTAAGTATTCAATACGGGGGATCTCAAAACTACCGTTGATTGGCCACTGAAATTCGGAGGCATGTCTGGTCTGTCTGTGCCAAATATCATTAAATACTATACTTCAAATGCCATACTTACAGTACATAGTACATGCCGGTGACCCCACCTGTGGTGCCGGGTGGCTAAATTCCAAGAATTGTCGATCGCTGCGGAACAGAGCCCTAAAGCAGCTAGACAATTTCCCAGGCATTTCACAAAAAATTGGTGTTACCTGGTCAATAATTGTGTCTGCAGATACAATACGCCAAATTCAAATTGTCAGGGTTAAATTAAGAGCCAGGTACCTGACCAAACCTAAGGAGGACCGTACGGTTTATCAAAGAACTTACCTAACGAATTTTACCTTGTGTTTGGTGGTTTCGGCAAATCTGCCCGCCTCAAAAAATGGACCCTCGTCAAGATGCCGTGTCAGACCACACGACTATCGTCCAAGGATCGGATTGTGCAGCGCTGCCGAGGTATCGCGTCTCGATCGGTCGGGCCCGCAGAATCACACCGTCCGATCCCGGTTCGATAGTCTGCGTCAACCTTCAATGATCCGGCATCAATCTTGAGGGTCCCTATTCGGGCGCCAACTGTGAAAACAAAGAAATTGATATGAGGCCAGGAAGCCCAAAGGAAACACAGCAACACAGGTTACAAAGAACATACAAAGTGCTTTATTTAAAAGCTACAACAGTTACCAAAAAGTCAATTGACAAACGGATAGCTATTCGGCTCTCAGAGTAACATAGCAAACTTCAACGAGAGTTCACTGCGTTAGTGAGAGAGACCGTACATTGGGATATTCGTGCTTTTATACTCTTTATCCAGCTCTGGCCAACCCCCTCGCGGGTTAACCATTCTTAGGACCATGCCTAGGGTTCCTTGCCAGGTCAATCCCATAATGTATGCATTTTGATTAGTTCCGCTGATACAGTTGTTCATTTACACATAGGTCAGGGATAGGACAAGGTCTCAGTTTGCGACCCCAACAAGTGGCCTGCAGGCATATTATTTATTCGTGTGTGCGGAGGTCACAACGGCCTGAATCTCACTCGGAATGTCATTCGGCCTCAATTTTGATGTTCAGGGTGACTTCCACATTACAAGAGAACCTAAAATGGTGGCTAAATCCAAGATGGCGACTTACACAGTTTTCGTTAAGGTCAAGACCTTGCCGTGGAATCTATTAACACGATATTTTAGACAACTTGGCGTAGGCCAACACACATTCAAATAATGCAATAGGAGGCATAATATTATTTCGATTCCAACAGACCCTCCTTTTGGCCTATGCCAAGTGCTAACATCATTTCTAATACTTTTGAAAATAACTCCATGTGTTGTCATCCATAGATCCCGAATCATTGTCTGTGATGTCTATAGCCATTAGGTCGTTCATCAAAACCTCTTGTAACACACATTCTTTAGATGCTGTATCTGGGGCATATATTATATGCCCTATTGTGCTCACTGCTTGGGCACAACATCCCCCTAGCATTCCACATATACTCGGAAGACATTGAAAACAGCAACAAAGGAATAGCAGGATCCCCAAAATAACCAGAATAACAGAAAGCACCTTCCAACCACAAGATCGTAAAGAATCCCCGAACCAAGTGCTAAGATTCCAATCTCCTACAGGGATATGTACTTCAGAACTAAGAGTATGCAAGTTCTGTACTGCTTTAAAAATCGTTGGCGAGGAATCTGGTACGAAAACACAGAAAGCGGACCCCACTAATTTGCATACTCCACCTCGTTCTGCCAAAATGACATCTAATGCCATCCGATTTTGAAGTGCTACCAATCTTATTGCTTTTTGCTCTAAGGTCATATTGTAGAGTATGTCCGTGGTCCGTTTGATCGTTCTCTCCAGTACCCTTGCTAATCCCCTAATGTTCTCTGAGTTTGTTATTTGTCCCCAAAAGGGCACAACTGATTTCGCTATATCTCCCACTACTTGCCCAGGGGTATCTCCATTCTTGTCTCGCCGCGGGCGAGCCTTAGAAACCTCCAATGTACTAGCAACAAATACCCTGGGTAGTAATATTCCTAAATAACAGGTTCCCTGGCAATCCTTGGGCAACCCGGGAAATGCTAAACTACCACAAACAAAATAAACAGGCCCCCCTACATACAGAGGCCTGTTTTCTCCAGTCAAATTTACAATGTTTTTACAACCGTCAAAATCTCCCATTGGCCTAGTGCCATTTCTTTGTACACAGAAGGGAACCGAGTCAGGGCTATGATTTATAGAATAAGAAGGAGGTACGGCGTCCTTATTGCCTATCGGAGCCATTTTAAAGGAAATTAGAGTTTGAAGAGGAAGAGATAGTTTATCAGACAGCCTAATAGAAGCGACGTTAGGTTTACTTCTATTTGCGAAAAGCGAGCATCCCAGGGGAGTCAATTCACGTTTCTCGAAATCATTCAGATTAGTTCCATCAAAGTTCCCTGAGATGCTATCATTCCATCGGCCAAAGAATAGTGCTCTAAGAGAGGCATAGCAAGCAGTCGTTAAAGGTAAAGGATGTATATACCATCCCAGTCCCTTGTTCCCATGTTGCGGTAAATGAGTACAAATCCAACAATTACTCTTATTAAAAACGGCATGAGTTGCATTCATTACTATCATCAGAGTGTTATTATGATACTTTTGTCTATGTTGGGAGTCTCTAGGGGACAGAGTGTGAAGGTGTACAGAGGGAGTCAAAACAGTTGGTACAACCTCGGTCGGTAGTAAAGGTTTCAGAGGATAGATTTCTTCAAAATACCAAAGTCCTACAGCAGCAGTTGCAAAAATAACAATTATCATTATCAAAACACAGCAGTACGTTTTCGGGGCCCAGGCACATTGTTCATTGTCCAATTTGGTCACCCCCTTATTCACAAGTCCAGTGCGGGGGGCAGCAGCGGAGGTGGCAGGCATTGTAGTTCCTCAATCGACATCCCCAATGTTCGTTGCTGGCGACGCTACGGTCGCGCGATTTCTTAGTCCTTCCCAACACTAGCCAGCAGAATTCCTTTTGTTCAACAAAACTTTCTCATAAAAAGGAGAACTTCCAATCACTTCCTTTTTCCAGATGCACGGAAAAACCTGTGCCGCAGTTCTATTTCCTTCGTCGAAGGTTGTACCTGATGGTACCCAAAATTGTCTGGTCCGGAAGTAAAGTGTTGTCACTTCCTGAGGGAAGCGACGTGTTGGAGGCGACGGAAGTCGCAGCGCTCGAAACAGTGTTTTCCGGAAGTGATTTTTCAAGAGAGTGCAAAGACGAAATGGACTGTTCCCCAAGCTCCTCGGGCTCAGAGAAATTCTCCGACGCACTCACAGCGCTGTTTGCTACTCCAAGATAAGAGACTGTAGCATCAGCGAGGGGTTCTGCTTCTTCTGTAACGTGTGGCGTCGGGTAAGGAAGTTTTTTGACATGCGTCACGTGGATCCAGTTCTTCTTTCCAGCCACCCGCACTGCTGTCCTGGTGACCAGTAACACCTGGTAGGGTCCCCGCCAGCGAGGCGTGAGACAGGAAGAAATCTCGTAGGCCTTCACTAGGACCCAACTTCCAGGCTGTATATCGTGTCCTGGGCCCGTGAACCGTACAGGTAAAGCTGAGTGCACCTGGTGATAAATGAAATACAGGTGTTTTAGTTAACTGGTTACAGTAGTCTACAAGCAATACATTTTCCACCTCTCTCAGGGCTTTAGGTTTTGGGAGACCCCAAATGTTAGCAGGTCTCCCCATCACTACCTCAAATGGAGAAAGCCCAGTCTTGGTCTGAGGTGTGGTACGCATAGCTAATAACACAATAGGTAAGGCATCTGGCCATTTTAGTTTGGTATCAGCACATGTTTTTGCAAGCTTATTCTTTAAAATACCATTGTGTCTTTCCACCAACCCAGCGCTTTGAGGATGTCTAGCTGAGTGAAATTGTTTTTCAATACATAAGGCTGTGCATATCTGCAAAATTACTGCTGCAATAAAGTGGGGACCATTATCCGACCAAATTACCCTCGGGAGCCCAAATCGAGGAAAGAATTCTTTTACCATAATCTCTGCAGTGGTCATGGCGGTAGCATCTTTAACGGGGAAAGCCTCGACCCATTTACTGAAGGCACAAATAATTACAAGAACATATTTCAGATTATTACATCGTTCCATCTCAATAAAATCAAAGTGAATGACCTCGAAGGGAACAGAAGGGGGCCCAAAGCTTCCCCTTGGAGTCACTGCCCCCTTACCCACATTGTGCTGTAAGCAGATCATACAGTTCTGGACATGCCTCTTCGCAGTCTCCAGAATCTTGTCATTTACCCAAACTTGTTCTAACATTTGCGTGATCTGCTGGACATACACATGCGTAGGACCGTGTGCCATCATAACCATTGCCAATACATATGAATCAGGGAGCAACCATTTTCCTTCGGATGTATCCACCCAACACCCTTCATCATCCAATTTCCCCATTCCTTCAGCCCACCTTTTAGATTCTTCTATTGTGGCATCAGTTTGAATATCTCGCACAGACCCAATACCTTCATCCATTATGTAAGCATCTCTCATTTCCCTCAAGGCATACATGTCCATGCTAAGGTCTGTGGCCGTTTGTCTGGCTATCAAGTCCGCAAAAGCGTTCCCTTTGCCCACATCATCTTTGACCTTACGATGTGCTGCACATTTCATGATCGCTAACTGTTTAGGGAGTGAGAGTGCCGATAGTAATTGCACTATCAAGGGGCCATACTGGATCTTGGTCCCATGTGAGGTCAGGAACCCTCTTTCCGACCAGAGCCTTAAAAAGTTGTGAGCCACCCCAAATGCGTACTGACTATCAGTATATATATTTACTATACGCCCTTGGGAGAGTTCACAAGCTCGGGTCAATGCTATAATCTCTGCGGCCTGCGCAGAGTTATGCGAAATTCTATTAGTTTCAACAATTTTGCTCAATGTAGTAACTGCATAAGCAGCTGTAGATGTACCATCCGAAAGTTTAAAGCAGGAGCCATCACAAAACAGCTCCCCTTCTGCATTATCCAAAGGAGTATCTATGAGATCTATCCTGCCCTTCGTTTCTTGTTCAGTGGTATACAGGCAGTCATGTAATTCTTCATCACCGCAAACAGTGTTTTGCGGGAAAGGTAAGAGTTCAGCCGGATTAAGAACACAACACCTCTTAATTTGGATGTGAGGGGCAAACAGAATTAGTTCATATCTTGTTAACCGCGCAGAGGTGAGGTGTTGCGTTTGGGTTTTGTTCAATAGAATATCAACAGAGTGAGGTACCATCAAAATCAAATCGTGGCCTAGGACCATTCCCTCACTCTGTTTTACAGACGCGGCAGCACCAGCGATAGCGCGCAAACATCTTGGCAAAGCGCATGCGACTGGATCAAGGGCAGAGGAGTAGTAGCCGCATGGCCTATTCTTCCCTCCGTGTTCCTGTGTTAACACAGCCAAAGCACATCCATCACATTCATGCACAAACAACACAAAGGCCTTGTCATAATTTGGAGTACCCAGAACCGGTGCAGAATATAGCACGGTTTTGAGAAGCTCAAATGATCGTTGATGTTCCGATTCCCATGGCAGTGGCAGAGAAATGCCCTTCTTCGTCAAAGCCAACATCGGATTTATCACTAGCGAAAAGTTCGGGATCCACAACCTACAGTAAGAAGCCATACCTATTAAGGCTCTGACTTCTTTCTGTGTATTTGGAACAGACATGGCAGAAATGTGTTTTATTTTTTCAGGTCTCAATCTTCTCCCCTCCTTTGACAGGAGGTAGCCTAAATAGGCGACCTCCTGACAACAATATTGACATTTTTTAAGCAAAGCTTTATGACCATTTTTGGCTAAATGAACAAGCAACAATACAGTGCCTTCTTTACAAGCACTCTCAGAGTCTGCAGCCAAAAGCAAATCATCAACATATTGAAGCAGCGTACAAGTAGGTGGCAATTCAAGGGTGTAGAGCTGCTCTTTCAAAGCTCTACTATAATTGCTAGGACTTTCAGTATACCCTTGAGGTGCCCTGGTAAATGTAAATGAGCGTCCCCCAAAGTGAATGCAAACAGATATCTACTTTCCTCATGTATAGGAATGCTTAAGAAAGTGTTTTTTGAATCCACAACGCTGAAGTGCGTAGCCGTAGCAGGGATCATTGTCATAATCGTCGTCACATTGGGCACAATTGGAAATTGTGGGGCGATCACTCTGTTAATAGCACGAAGATCAATTATGAACCGGTATGGAATTGCATTGTCGCCTTTCTTATATACAGGCAAGATCGGACTATTACACAAACTACCTGTAATCTCCTCGATCACCCCACGATGCACAAAATCGGAGACAATGCATTTCAAAGCACGTTCGCCCTCAACTGATATTTTATACTGCGGAATGCGTGGCAGTTTCACTCCATGTTTCAGAACTATTTTAACGGGCTCAATCTGTAATACCCCGACATCATTGTCGTCTACCGCCCACAAACATTCCGGGACAATGCTAAACTCAGGAGGTAAAGGTCGAATCAAGAACTGAGAATTAGGAAGTTGCTGTGGTGAAACCGTCAGCCGTACTCCATCAGAAGAACAATGAATTACTGCGTTCAATTTCTTTAACAAATTCAACCCCAGCAAATTCTCTCCACAGTTTGAAGTGAGAAGAAAAGGGCAATGGTCCGTAAAGGGACCCAAAGAAACAGATACCGGTGCAGAAACCGGACAGACAGTTGGTATACCAGAAAACCCTACGGAAACATTTGTTTGCCCTGACAGTGGAATGTTTGGAACCCGAGAATGATCAATGGAGCACTTCTGCGCTCCACTGTCTATCAGAAACTGGTGTTTCCTATTCCCTACTAATAGTTCAACGTAGGGGCCTTTCTGATTAACGGGAATAGGTAAATGTTCCAAACCCTGCTTCGGGCAATCCTAATGAAATAGAGTATCGTCGAAAGGAAGCTCTTCAGAAGGGTAGGCAGCAGAAGGGTGATCAAATATGTTCCTCGAGTCCACACTCGAGGTCTGATTTTCCCGGGAAAAAGGTTGCTGAGGATCTTGTAAAAGTTGACCTCTATCAGGGCCCCCTGCTCCAGGGCGGCCCCTAGGTCGTCTACCCATACCCCCAAACGCACTGTTTGACCTCTGGCGAAGGACAGGGCACTGTGCTCGCCAATGACCTTCCTGGAGGCAATAAGGACATTGATTAATATTCACAGGACCCAAAGGAGCATTTCCTTTTGGGACATACTGACCTCCAGTCTGTGTCGTGCCTCTTCTGGGGTTTCTAACAATTTGCTGTAATAATACTTTGGTTTTCAAATCTCCTTTCCTCTTTTCAATGTTTTCCTTCTCATTATTAACACGGTTCTCATAATACTGAGCCATGTGCAAAACCTCAGATTGAGATTTTGCCTGCCAAGCGCTCTCAGAGGACATAATCTGTGACTGGATGTCAGGTAACAATCCACGTACAAATTTGTCCACGAACAACCTTTTCCCAGACTCTGTACCTAAATCCTGTCCACTGAAGTCAGAAAATACCTACTCGAATCTATTAAAAAATTCGGTGGCGCCTTCAGTTTTTCCTTGGACACAGGCCTTAAGCTTGTCCCAAATAATTCTTTTCTCTAGAATCATAGTTTTTAGTTTTGCGACAATTCTATCAGGCAAAGTAAGTATTACCTGTGGTGGTTTCTCACCAGCTGGTCTTTCCCCATCAATTCTAATCATATTAGCCCACGTATCTCCCAACCCTGGCACATCGTCTATTGTCCGAACCTGTTTCCATACATCTACGGGTAGGAGTTCAGGGAATAACAAGTCAATATCACTCAAGGTGAACACAGAGGACTGCAAGACGGACTCTATTTCTTTTTAAAACCCCGTCGGGTTTTTTCTGATATCGGGAACTGATTGTCTAATTGTGTTCACTTCCTATCATGAAAACGGGACGTGAACGAATTGCGATACATAATGTGCAGGGATATCCACAGCGGGGGCACCAGTCCCAGCGTTGGCGGGGATCTCAACTTTTGGGACAAAGGTCGGAGGAACCTCTCTCATAGGCAACTGAGATATAGGTACCTCCGGCCGCTTACTAAGCAACAGGGCCAGGTCGAGCGCTAAGGCAGCTGTAGAAGTATCGGGCGAAAAAGCCCTTTTACAAATCCCCAATAATTCTATGGGGCAACTAACCTTCTTTCTTACACATTCTTCTTGCAGGTACTGTACCATCACCTGAATTACCTTTCTTTGCAGTTCTACTGTATACTGACTATACGTGTCATATACTTCATCTGGCGGAATCGATGAATCCGAGATCCATCGAACCGCATCTTTAGTACAAATTCGTATTTCCTCAGGTGCCGATCTACGGCACAGAAGGAACCGTTTCTGTACATATATTCTATCGTCTTCGTCGTCCTCATCTTGTGACTTTTCAAAGTCTTTCCTAAACTCAAACAACTTTTCAACATGCCCATATACGTTCTGCTCTGTGTCCCTCGAAAGTGCCAAAGCATTCAGATCTCTCACTCCTTGTGGAAGATTCAAATTTTTTAATCTACCCCACATCACACATAAATGAGTCCCCAAACCTTCGATAAAAACATTTTTCTCGGGAAAACTATTCAAATTAGATAATGTGGAAAAAACATTAACTTGATCACCTTTCTCCATGCAATGCTTAGCCCATGCAAACAATTCCTGTTTCTTATCTGCAGAAACAGTATTACGAGTGACGATCTTCGATCCTGCACCTGGATCAACTTCAGTCAATACGGGGCCACTCGGGAGCGGAGGTGTAGGTAAATTTAATAAAGGTGCAACTATCGGTGTAGAAGGAAGGGCCGGTGCGATAGGTGGAGGAACAACAACTAGAGGACTAGGAACAATAGGTTGTTCAGGGGGAACAGGAATAACAGCAGGAGCAACAGCAGGAATGGACAGAGCGCCCAAAATAGGAGCATACGGAGGTGGCGCTGAGGCATCAGGCCTGCGTTGGTTTAACAATTTCTCAATAAATTCCTCGGAAACATGGAAATCTTTAGAGGGGTACATTTTCTGGATTGCAAGTGAAAAAGCTCTATCCATATTTTTAACTGATTCTGAACGTTTTCTTTATCATATAACAATGCTTTTTCGGCGTTTGTTTTATGACGACATGCATGTTTATCCCTACTTTTAAGCTGCTGTAACGCTTCTTTTTTCCAATTCTATAAAACATCAAAGGCTGCAGGTCTAGCCTTCTTTTTTAGCAAGATTGATTCTAAGTATTCAATAGGGGGGATCTCAAAACTACCGTTGATTGGCCACTGAAATTCGGAGGCATGTCTGGTCTGTCTGTGCCAAATATCATTAAATACTATACTTCCAATGCCATACTTACAGTACATAGTACATGCCGGTGACCCCTCCTGTGGTGCCGGGCAGCTAAATTCCAAGGATTGTCGATCGCTGCGGAACAGAGCCCTAAAGCAGCTAGACAATTTCCCAGGCATCTCACAAAAAATTGGTGTTACCTGGTCAATAATTGTGTCTGCAGATACAATACGCCAAATTCAAATTGTCAGGGTTAAATTAAGAGCCGGGTCACGACTGCACCTGACCAAACCTAAGGAGGACCGTACGGTTTATCAAAGAACTTACCTAACAAATTTTACCTTGTGTTTGGTGGTTTCGGCAAATCTGCCCGCCTCAAAAAATGGACCCTCGTCAAGATGCCGTGTCAGACCACACGACTATTGTCCAAGGATCGGATCGTGCAGCGCTGCCGAGGTATCACGTCTCGATCGGTCAGGCCCGCAGAATCACACCGTCCGATCCCGGTTCGATAGTCTGCGTCAACCTTCAATGATCCGGCATCAATCTTGAGGGTCCCTATTCGGGCGCCAACTGTGAAAACAAAGAAATTGATATGAGGCCAGGAAGCCCAAAGGAAACACACCAACACAGGTTACAAAGAACATACAAAGTGCTTTATTTAAAAGACAAAACAGTTACCAAAAAGTCAATTGACAAACGGATAGCTATTCGGCTCTCAGAGTAACATAACAAACTTCAACGAGAGTTCACTGCGTTAGTGAGAGAGACCGTACATTGGGATATTCGTGCTTTTATACTCTTTATCCAGCTCTGGCCAACCCCCTCGCGGGTTAACCATTCTTAGGACCAGGCCTAGGGTTCCTTGCCAGGTCAATCCTATAATGTATGCATTTTGATTAGTTCCGCTGATACAGTTGTTCATTTACACATAGGTCAGGGATAGGACAAGGTCGCAGTTCGCGACCCCAACAAGTGGCCTGCAGGCATATTATTTATTCATGTGTGCGGAGGTCACAACGGCCTGAATCTCACTCGGAATGTCATTTGGCCTCCATTTTGATGTTCAGGGTGACTTCCACATTACAAGAGAACCTAAAATGGTGGCTAAATCCAAGATGGCGACTTACACAGTTTTCGTTAAGGTCAAGACCTTGCCGCGGAATCTATTTACATGATATTTTAGACAACTTGGCGTAGGCCAACACACATTCAAATAATGCAATAGGAGGCATAATATTATTTCGATTCCAACAAGGGGACCACCTTAAACCATGTATGTTGTTTGGGCAAGTGGTAGCAGGGGTCAGGGGGAAGATTTCAGACTTAGATCGATTAGTCTTGTACCCTGAGTATAATGCGAATTTGTGGATTTCTTCCATTACTGGACCCAGATGTGTGTCAGGCTCTCAGATGTACAATAGTGTGTCATCTGCGTACAGGGATATCGATTGGGTGAGGCCCTCCATCCGTATGCCCCTCTGTTCCTGATGTTCCCTAATTGCTGCAGCAGCTGGTTCCATGGTGAGAGCAAACAGTATGGGGGAGAACGGGCAGCCCTGTCTAGTACCCCTCTTCAACTCAAACCAATCTGACAGAGTGTTGTTAGTTAACACCCTGGCTCACGGGTTAGTGTACAGTACCTTGACATAGTTCAAAAAGCTGGGCCCCAGCCCGAATTTACCAAGCACCATGAACAGGTACATCCATGACACAGAGTCAAACGCCTTTTCGGCATCTAGGGACACAGCTATCGCCTGGGCCTCCGGTTTGATTTGGGCCATTGCGCCAAACAGTCTACGCAGATTAAGCGCTGTAGATCTAGTGGGGATGAACCCGCATTGGTCAGGGTGTACTAGTACCGGCATGTGTGGTAGGAGTCTATTGGCCAGGATCTTCGTGAATATCTTAGCATCACAGTTTATAAGGGACAGGGGCCTGTAAGAGGACATCTCATTGGGGGGACGTCTGGGTTTAGGGAGTACCGTGATTATAGCCTCTCTCATGGATGCTGGCAGTGTTCCTACCTCTGTGGCCTCCTACCACATGTACAGTAATATCGGGGCAAGTTCTTCACTTAGCTCCTTGTACAATTCGATTCCCAGACCGTCTGAGATAGGGGCCTTCCCGATGGCCGGTGATTTAATTGCTTCCTTGATTTCCTCAATTGCAAGGGGTTGGTCTAGCTGTAGCTTGTTCTCAGCAATCAATTTCGGAAGCGTTATACCATCTAAATAAATCTGGATATCACTGTGGGTTTTTAGGTCATGATTAGCATAGAGATCTCTATAAAAACGGGCAAATTCCCCATTTATATCCTCCTCGTTTGTCTGTACTGTGCCGTCGCTCCCTACTATGCTGGATATCAGGGTGCGGCCTCTGTCAGCTTTCAGCAGGTTAGCCAGTGTGCGCTCCGCCTTGTTCCGTTCGCCATATCAGCGTGCTCTGACCGGAGTGGCCATATACAGCAACTCCCTATTAGCAAGTTTATTAAATTCTTGTAAGTTGCTGTTAATGTCTGCAAGGGTGTTGTCCTCATGCAAGGATGTATATTGTTGTTCTAGTTCCCCCAACCGCCTCTCAACCTCCCCAAGTTCTTTCCTGACCGCTTTCAATAGCCCCGTGGATTTGGAGATCAGGATACCCGTCACCCATGTTTTAAATGTTTCCCATAATGTCGAGGGGCTATTTACCGAACCCTTATTGGTCTCAAAAAAGAATTCAACTTCAGTATGTAGTTCCTCTACCACCCCAGGATCCTTAAAGATGCCGTAAGGCATTCTCCATCTCCTGGCCGGGGGTTTAAGGTTTTTTAATGTCATGTCTAACCCTATAGGGGAATGATCCAATAGGGTGCGGGGAAATATTTCACTTTCATCAATTTGGTGCATGAGAGACGCCGACACCAGCCAATAGTCAATGCGGGACTCAGTGTCATGTACAGAGGAGTAAAAGGAATACTGTCACTTTAGGGGGTGGAGTGCCCTCCAGGCGTCCACAAGCTGCAGCTGTAAGATGATTTGTTGCAGAGTGTTGGCTGTTTTCGAGGGGTTCCTATATGTGGATGTTAAACGATCTAGTTTTGTATCTAAAATAGTGTTGAAATCTCCTCCCCACACTATTTGCTCGCCCCCACATGCACCAATCTCATGTAGTACGTTTATGTAGAACTCAGGGTCGTCCATATTTGGACCATATGTATTAATGAAAATCAACTCCTCACCCTTGACGTTACCCCAAATTATAACATAGCGACCCAGTGGGTCTATTTTACTCCTCCCAAACTGGAACCCAACTGATGGGTGTATCAGGGTCAGTACCCCTCTTGCCTGTGAGGAGTGCATGAGTTTCCTGTAACATGACAATGTGCAGCTGATGTCGAGTAATATAGGCTCCCACTCTCCTCAATTTGGCTCGGTTGTTCAGCCCCCGGACATTCCAAGTGAGCAGTTTCAATCTAAGCCCTCGGGCTGCCTTAACAGGATTAGCCAAATCCGTATTTCCAGTTTACATTTTTTGCCTTGCTGCTATTTAGGAGAGTTCCATGTGTTGCAATGTCACCACGTTTTTTAACTTGTGAGACTCCTCCAACTGAGTCCCAGTTCCCAAACTTTCCCCCCTCCCTCCCTCCTCGCTTAGTCTTACAACATGTTAAACCCCCACCCTCATCATCAACACCAACATGACAATGCTGCCCCGCAATAAACAGTCCCTGAAACATGTGGAACTTTCCTGAGGGACACTGATTGGAGCCCACTGGCACGCTCTAAGCCGGGGCCCACAGTCCAGAAATAACAACAGTTATTGTTCAGTCCGTCTACATCGTATAATTTCCAATTTTTCTGTATTTTCCTCACCGTGCGGCAGGCCATTATGCCTTAGCCTCTCTTCTCGCTCTGCCAGGTCTCGCCTCTCACTCTTCAGTTAAGAATTTGGGTTTTGGTTCGCCATTCGGTCTCCGGGGGGCAGTGTAATGGAAGCCTCCACGTAAAACATAGCTTCTGTGGGATTCTCAAAGAAGTGAGCCCGCCCCCCATGCTGTATGTAGATGAGTGCATAGGGTACATTTCGCATACGTAGCTGCCTCTTCACCCCTTCATATGACCTCCTTTGCATTTGCACGCTGGTCGAGAAATCCGGGTATATGTGGATTTTGTTTTGTTCATATTGTAAAGTTCCTTTTTCTCTCGACAGCCGGAGTATTGTGTCCCTGTCTCGGTAGTTTAGGAGGTGGGCAATTATGGTTCGAGGGGGGGCTTCTGGTTTCGGGAGTGGCGCTAGGTTGGGATGGGATCTTTCAACCAGAAAGTGATCCGAGAAGGAGTCGGCGCCCAGGATTTCTTTCAGCAATGCTTCAACTTGTCTTTCCATGAGGCCCTTGCCAAACTGTTCCTACACCCCGACAATCCGGATATTGTTTTTCCGGGATCTTGATTCGAGGTCCTCGCACTTGTTTTGAGTTTTGTGCAATTCAGTTTGGAGGTGAGCTATATCTCGACTGTGCTGTAGTATCGTGTCTTCGCTCGCACTTATTCTGTTTTCCGCCTCCGTAACACGTGCGCTTTCTTTTTCAACACGTGCCTTTAAGGATCCGATTGTTGCCACTATATCGTCTAGTTTTACATTCATAGCCATGAATCCGTTCTCTAGCAGCGTTGCTAGTCGTTCCATCGGGTCAGTCTCTCGCCCATCCGGCAGTTGTGGCTCCCCGTTAGCTGCTCCTTGCGGTTGTGAGCTGGTGAAGGTGTCCATTGGGACAATCTTCTTCCCACCTGCCCCCCTCTTCTCGGTGCGGCCCATGTGATGCAGAGAGGGGGTACCCTTCGGTGTATCCGCCCTTGTCGTCTGGCTTACCGTTGATAATAAGGATGTAATTACACAATGTTGTGCTGGTGAAGGCCTCACCCACTTCCACGCCGGATTATGTGTTAAATGGCTTTACCCGTGGATCTCAATGTATTTTGGTATTATACGGCAGCTCCGCCGTTTCCCCACAGTGTAGGGCCTGTGATCACTGCTGGCCGTGTGGTTCTCCACCAGGACGCTGTTCGGTGAGCCTTTATGGTGCACTTGAAAGTCTCAGGGTGTTGTAAGGTGGGGCACCGAGGCAGCCTGGAGCACCGCGGATTTGCCGCCTCCTGTGTCAGTGGGGTCAATACGGAGTGGGCCCAGGTCTCAGTTTCAGGGAGCTGCGCAGTGCCTTCCTTTGTCGCGGGCACCACAATCCTCTTGTCCCCTCACTGAAGTGGGGGACCCACTCCCGCACCACACCAGCACGCGACCTGTTGGTGGGGGTCGCAATCCAGCTCCGACCCCAATCAGGGGACCGTGGGTCAGGGCCGAGCTGCGTCCCAGCTTCAGTCCTCCCGGCAGGGAGGAGGCCGCGTCCCACGCAGAGCAGCAGGCAGGGAGTCGGACTGGTGGCTGCTGTGGCTCCACGACCGCAATGTAATCCAGCGCCTCCACATTCCCTCTCCCGCTCACGCAGGGTCCGACCCCTCCAATTGGGACCTGGGGAGAGATTGCGAGCAGGGAACCAGGCTCGAACCCTCCTTCTCCCTCACGGGCAGGCTATTGTGCGTCGCGCGGCACACCTCCCCCACTCCAGCTCTCAGCCGGGCCTCCGCGGTGCTCGCAGACGGCCCCGCAGGCCTCCACCAGCCGCCAAACTGCGTAGTCAGATATTTCCTCACCCGGCTCCGATTTTCAGCGATTTTGTACCAGCATGTTCAGCAGAGCTTTAGCTATAAGAATATTGCTATATTTCCGCACTAGAGACGGATCTGACAGGATTTTTTCCGATAAGGATTTCTTCTGGGCTGGAGCTCCTACACTAGGCGGCCATCTTGAATGTGCGCAACAGCGCCCCCCTGTGGTTGTTTAACTTGTTAACTGTAAGAAACAGGAAGGAAAGTTTTTGTGCCACGGTGCGGAGTGGCGTGCCTCTTGATAATCATTGTGTAAATATCAATATTGTCTATTAATTAAAGAAAAATAAACATATTCTTTCTGCACCTTGGCCTGGTTTTTGGCTTGCATGTTGTAAAAGATGATAGCGAGTACAGTGATGTTATATGAATCAAAGATAGAGTTAGTCAAGAATCCAATTCAATAATCAATTGGTGTGGCACTCTTGACTGGGTGGATTAACGGCCCTCATTAATTGTCACCCTAGAAATAGTCTTCACTGCCATATGAATAAATGGATTCCTGAACAAAGGCAAGATGGCCCTTGCTTGGATGTTTGGTTGAAGGACCATGTATGACTCTGGGGCTGCCCACTGCCTTCATACTTGTTTAGGGTACACCCTAGGAGTGGGAGCTGACTGAATTGAAAGGGAAGTTAACCCACATTCTTCATTGTTGGTGTCTGGTTTTGGTTGTGTGTCACAATGCCTGTGATCTTGCCTGAGCCAGCTGTGTCTGAAACTGAACAAATACAGTGTGTGCCCTGAAATGGCTAGGAGTTCTCCCCAATACACATTCACTATTTTGGGTGTCTGGTTTTGGGTGAATGACCTGAATGCCTGTGAGACTGATTGGTGGATGCATGAATGCATGAGTGTGTGATTGGCTGACAGAGCCTGGATAAGTCTGTGTGAATGGGGGGATTTGTGTATATCAGAAGACCCCTCAATTACCTATGTATCAGAAGCTTGCAGTTTTCATCGAGGTGTATCCTTAATCCCGCTGGAAAGAGAAGTATGCTATTGCAACTCTTTGCCAAATCCAAAGGCTTCTCTGATGATTCAAGGACTGATCAAGAGAGGAACTGGACAAGAGACCTCTTCCCATAGCTATGACACAACATCGTTCAACTGCTCTTCTTTAAACAAAGTGTCCTGGAAGCCAGTCCTGTTTGTCTGCCATCCTGCAGAGGGATTGTCGTGTGTCCTGAAGAAGTGTGACCAGACATTTTGAGCCCAAGAAGTCCACCAGCATCATACTGGATCTGGGGCTGTCTGTGACCATTAGAAAGCAAGGCTGCAGTGTATCACCCAGAAGAGAGGATACACTGAAATAGTGCTGCTTGATGCCTGCAGCTTGCAATGTTCCAACCAACTGAAGAAATCTTGGCACTGAAGACCCGGCATCTGTCCCCTTTTCCCTGGCTGAGAAACTCCAGTGTCACTACCTACAGAGAAGTGTCCGGCAGTGGGTTTCCCACCTCTGCACATCGAGCAACAAATCCTGAGGGTCTGAAATTGATGGTGGCCCACAGAGAGGTCCAGTGCTCAAATCTAAGTCACCAAAAGCAATCATGTCATCTGTGCTGCTGCTGCAGCACCAAAGAATCAAACGTTGGTAAACTACAAACTAACAAAACCTCACATCTATTTCTGTCATTCCATCTGCCACCACTGAAGAACATTGATGGAAATCAAAGGACTCATCCTCACCTCCCAAGCCTTTTTGAGGTCCATAGTGAGTTTCATCAATGTGAGACATCGATAGCCAGCGTAGCAACTCACCAAAGGAGACCACCACAACAGACCTTCACTGCTGTCTTTCCAACACTGCTTGGTTCCCTTCTCCTGCTTGACAGCAATGACCCAATGACTTCTTCTTCCAGAGGGGGTGCATCATCGGGTAAAGCTGAGAGACTCCAGCACATCACCTTTGAAGACACCCAATGTACTATGACAAGGAAGAGGACTTTCAACCTGTGGGTCCATCCGGGGGTCTCAGATTTGTCTTGGGCCAGGCTCCCCTGTTTCTTCCAAGGTACCTTTTACGATGGTGGGACCTATGAAGATACATTCAGACAATTACTGAACATATAAGGACTGTGCTTTGAAGTAATAGCAGTTGGGTGGATCACCGCACAGTATTCCATCTTGACTTTAAAAAAAACATTCTGCAAGTGTTTGAAAGTGTTGCTTACATTTCTACTTTATTTTTTTTATTTTGTAAAAATGTTTTTTTGTGTTGTACTGATAAATCAACTTTACAATAGTGATTTAGAGTGAGACGATATAAAACTTGATCGATTTTAACTATGTTCATACACACATTTTTTAAAGGCATGTTCCAATAAAATCTCTGATATACAGATTTTTTCAGAATCATTCCCATGTCTAATCATTTTAGATTTGAGATTGTCCAACATATTTAGCAAGCTTTCATTTCTACTTCATAGGACGTTTCATGACTTAGTGACATGCTTCTTAAAATTCAAATATGCAACCATCCTAATTTCATTATTTGGGTGAAGTGATCAATAAAATCATTTATGCCAAATAAATGTCTACTTATGGAAATATATTTCAGCCTAAAGTTTAGTCCGGGCTATCTCATGAGTTTTATTTTTTAACATTAATTTCAGTGTTGAGTTGCTTTTTAATAAAAGAAAAACATGATTAACAGTTCTCGAATCGTACTCCATATCTAACTTACTAGCATACTTTTTCACAAACCATTATGAAACAATCACAAGAGTTCCCATTCTCTTGTGTTGCATAAGAATGATATTTAAGCTTGGTTGCTTCGGAAGGTTGTTTAATTGTCAGTTGTATTTCGTTAGTCACACGCAGTTTAGACAGTTTATGTCAACCTCAGTGATTCACAAATGTTTTTAAACGCAATCCAAGTAGTCATGAACGTAGATGAATACAATGACCACCATTGATCATCATTATATCAATCATATGTCTCTCTTTTGTCAATTAGGCCTGGGCAATCTAAAATGAAATGCTGCAAGGTCTCTTATTGCTTTCTGTTATTACAGAATCGACAGAAATGTGCTTTCTCACAGATCATTTTGCATTTTTCCATGAGGGATCGAGTTGGCCAAAGATTCATTGTGAATCTCATGATGTCTGACCTAATGGTCACTGATGGATAACAAAGTAAATATATTTCAGTAGACCGGAATTTCTTTTCTTCAAATGGATTCTCTCTAAAGTCTCTATATAGGAGACACTGTTTCCGAGTTAAGATCCAGTCAGCTACATACAATTTTCTTTTAGCTCGGTCTTGGTCTGCTAAGAGGATATCTAACGAGAACTCTGCAGCCGCCATGATGTGGTAGACTGCCTTCCTCCAATGGGTCACAAAGCTATGTGTTGAATTGAAAATGTAGCAATATAGAGGCTGGAGCAGAGTATTTGTGTTTTCAGCTAGGATGCATTTTCAGAAAAGAGCACATAAACGCCAGTGGTACAAAGCGTTCAAAGAAAGTAAGCCAATATGGTAGCATAGGAATGCAATTGGTATGCATTGAGGTATTTTTAGAGTTTGTCTCCAGTATTTACCCTCTATTTTCTGCAGAATCATTTTATTCAGAATGGGCCACGTTTCTCGACCATATAGAAGGACTGGAGTCATTTTGTGATTATAATATGTGATAGCCAGACATATGGAGAATTTACCATATTTATATAATATCACCTTAGTTTGCGAAATGGCAGTAGCAAGTTTCAATTCCAGTGTATGTAAATGTGCTCTGTTATGGGACTGATTATAAATACGCATTCCCTAATACATGTATTGGTCAACCATCTCCAGCGCAACACCCTGCAATGTCCATTTAAGTTTATTTCCGCCTGTTTTCGGGACATTGCACAGCATAATTTTCTTTTGTTTGGTGTTAATAGTGAACTGGTTGGCATCTATGTAAGCAGATAGAGCCTGCAGTAGGTTTTATAATCCTATGGCAGTTTTAGACATTAGTACCAGTTTGTCGGCGTACAATAGGGCTGACACTTTTTATTGTACCATTTTTGATGCATCAACAGATACATTGTCACATTTCGCAGGCATGTCAGAGATGAAAAAATTAAAGATGGCTGAGTCTAGGATGCACCCCTGCCTCAACCCTCTCACAGTTTGCAACGAAATTGAGTCCAATCCCTCAGAATTTAACCTGATCTGAATGGAGAATCCAGTATGGAGTTTATTTATGACATCCATAATGGTAGGTGGGCAATCAGCTTTTTGTAGTTTTTTTATGAGAATTTGTCGAGATGTTGAATCAAATGCTGCATGAAAATCAATGAAAGCAAAGTATAGTGGTTGGTTCGTGAAATGAAATTGGTGATTAATAGTATACAGTGACATTAAATGTATCGACGTTCCCATTCCCGCCACAAATCCGGTTTGATGCAGATCGCGTTTACGGTGTTACGTCCATTGATTGAAGTCAGGTAGAATGAATAGAGCAAAGATCTTACCTTCTTCATCGAGCAATGCAATTGGTCCATAGCTTTCAGCTCTTGATTGATCTCCATTTTTGTAGATAGGAACTATGACCGCTTTGCGCCATGAGGCAGGAATATTTTGCTTCTCAATGATGTCAGTAAAGATAGCATACAAGATTATGGACCAAATATGAGGATGGGCTTTTCGCATAGCATTGTGTAACCCGTCAGGCCCAGGCACCCGCAATCCAAACGATTTCACAACAAAATTTTCAATGTCTTCTTTGGAAATCTACAGCCTCCACGGGGAACATGAGGTGGATATGTTCCAATTAGTGCTCCAGGCAGTGGTATCATACAAGGCCGAAAAGTAGCTTATCCACTGCTGTTCTTTTACCCCATTAATTTGAAATGTTCTTTGAAAGTTATGTGTAGCCTGGTTGAGCAAGGATCATATAAGCACAGTATTTTTTGTTGTTAATACACAGAGCATAGTATCACCATCTTGTTGGTATAGAAGTGCTTGATGACTGCATGTCCAATTTCTGTATTGGCATTTTGCAGATCATAGAGCTCCTGTTCTTTCTGATTCAGGTAATGATTTAATAGTTTTTTTGAGTCTTCGAAGCTCTGCTTTCTTTGCTTTCAATTCTGGATCAAATCAGTGAGCCTTCCTTAGGTGGTTTACAGTGGAGGCTTTACTTTTAGACTTAAAGAGGATAAGAGCCATTGTATAGCATGTGTTGCCGTTGGTTAGTTGATTCGTCATAAGGATGTCATTAAATCATTGTAATTTGCTTTTGTTCCATTGAAGAAATGTTCTGACTTTGTCGACTATCAGATCTTGATCGTACCATTCTCTTGATTCTAGGGCCTTTCCACAGATCCATTGCCATTGTAGTGTCAGCATATTGTGGTCACTATTGGTTTGGTTGACTATTACAAATCTTTCCGCAAGGGCATAAAGCTGTTTGTCTACAAAGAGATAATTAATTATACTTCTCAATGGCCCTCAGGACCACTTAGCACTTGGAGGAAGATCTCCAGGTAGTGACTCATTCGCCATGACAAAGCCTCTTTCGCTCATTAGTGATTTCCATCTATTCGTAATTTGGTATTTTTTGGTCATTGTATCAAGGCACTTCAAGTTCAAATCTCCAGCAATTATGGTGTTTGTGTAACGCTCACCTGATTCCTGTAGAGGCGCCGGTCTTGACTGGGCGTATACCGTATCTTCAAAGGTGATGTGTAGCACACGGCTGGCTCTTTGGGCTGGACCTCTGTGCACTGTATGTTTGACTCGAAGGGTAAGATGTCTGCAGATAGAAAATATGGGATTAATGAACTGGGTTATTGAATGTCTCTCTCTTCTTCCCTTTCTCTTCTCCTGTAGAACCCCGAAGGTTAACGCTCTCACCTTAGGTAAGTGAACGCCGTGCTCTCCATCTGCCTCAGGGCAGGGTGCTGTAACCAGTTTCTTCACTGGATAAGGGGAGCAGGCCTCTTGACTTCAGAGGACTGCTGTCCGTCGTTTACTGCACGAACGGTAAGTTTCGAGTAATTCTAATGTCTTTAAAGTCTTTAGTAATGATGTCTCTTGTTTTGCAGGGTTTCCGGCGATGGTGGATGACGGGCTGAAGTGAGTTGAAGATGGAGCCCGTGTGATGAATAGAAGCGCCTGGAAGCACGTAAGTAAGCGCTTGTTGCCTGCTTCACGATGCGCTCTAACTGTCTTTTTATTTTGCAGGTACAAGTTCGGAGCGGCTGCAGGGTGCCGGAATACCCACTGGGTTAGATGTGGAAAGGAGTAATGGCACGTGAGTATTAAAGTTCCCCAATGTCTTTAAACGCACCTTGTTTTGTTTTTCAGATGCGGGATGCAGCGCCGAAGGCCTCCGGAGCGTGCAAAGAGTTGGTAAGCTTTTGTCTTTCAGATGCCGGAATGCAGTGTGAAGACCTCCGGAGCGCACGAAGAGTAGGTAAGCCTTTGTCTTTCAGAATGCAGCGCGAGGCGTTGGTGACAGCCGATGGCCCAGGTAAGTGAAGAGCTGTCACTGAAGACCGTAATGCTAACCTGTTCTTTCTTGTCTTTATAGGTGTTGCTGAAGACTGGATTCAGGATGGTAAGCCTTTTTCCTTAGGCCCAGGATCAGATGCAGAAGACACGATGAGCGTTCTGCTGCAGAGGATGCAGAATAACGCAAAGCAAGATTCATCTATCGGGTGTGGTTTAAATAGCCTCCTGTAGTGCTTAGGTGTCTCCTTCCACAGCCACGCCTAGGTAAGAAAAGAGTTCCTGCTTTCCAGAAGAGTTCCAGTGTTCTGAACCTAGGGAGTGGCTCTTGCCCCACCCAACAGGAAAAGTAGTTCCAAACAGAAGAGGATCAGAGGCTCAACTGGCAGGCAAGTAAGCAGCATGGTCTGCTGCAGGTAAGTCCACCCAAGCATTATGAGCCCGGCGCTTCCAGCGCTGGGACTGGGCATATTTATGAGCCTGGTGCCACTGGCGCCAGGACTGGGTCCAAAAGGTCCCAATTGGGACTGGTTGGCACTCGGAACCTGGGTTATGAATCTGCTTCCAAGGGAGTTGGGAAAACCCTGACCTTTTGGAAGCAGAGATCATGACAGTACCCCCCATCAAGGCCCCTCCCAAACCCGGCTTCTCCGGGGGTTTTGGCTTGTCAGGAAATGTTCGGTGAAATCTTTTGATTAGGCGAGGAGCGTGGACATATTCAGCAGGTTCCCAGGATCTCTCTTGGGGGCCGTAGCCTTTCCAGTCAATTAGGTAAAATAGTTTAGATTTGGAGATCTTGGAGTCCAGAATCCTTTTGACTTCAAACTCGAGTTCCCCATCAACTAGGATAGGTTTTGGAGATTTAGTTAGTCGGGTTTGAGGTTGCACGGGTTTTAATAGAGAGACGTGGAAGCCCGGATGTATCTTCATGTGCGGGGGCAAGTCCAACTTGACCGCTACTGGGTTTACTATGGTAGTGATGGAATAGGGACCAAGGTATCTTGGGTTGAATGTGCGTGGCCCTTTTAGAGGTAGATATTTGGTGGATAACCAGACTTGATCCCCTACTCGATATTGAGGGGCTTCCTTCCGATGTTGATCTGCTCCTTTCTTGTATTGTTCTTTAGCCCTTTGAAGGTGAGAAACAGCTTCCTTAAAGGCTTGGGTGATTGTAGAATGCAGGTAGTCTACTGCTGGTGTTTCAAGATCTTGGAGGGGATCCAACTCCGAGGTTCGAGGGTGACTACCGTACAAAAGAAAAAACGGGGTTTTCCCAGTTCCCAAATGGACAGAGTTATTGTAGGCATATTCGGCTATCCAAAGGATGTCTTTCCAAGTTTTTTCAGTTTGTTGCAGCATGCAGCGTAAATACTGTTCCAGAGTTTGATTGGTCCTCTCGGTTTGTCCGTCGGTCTGAGGGTGGTGACTGGTCGATAGTCTCACATCAATTTGAGCCGACCGACAGCAACTTCGCCAAAAATGAGAAATAAATTGACTACCTCGATCCGAAATTAGAACCGAAGGAAAACCGTGCAGTCGGACGATGTTTTCGAGAAATTCTCGGGCCAGAGTTGCTGCTGTTGGCAAGCCTTTGAGCGGAATGAAATGCGCCATCTTGGAGAATAAGTCCACGATTACTAGAATCTTATTGTATCCGGAGCATGGAGGTAGATCGGTGATGAACTCCATAGAAAGCGTATGCCAAGGGCGAGGTGGGATGTCAATAGGGCGTAAGAGGCCTGCTGGTCTTTCCTTTTGACTCTTGTTTTGGGCGCATACTCCACAGGACATTATAAAGTCTCTGATATCTTTTTTCCAAGACGGCCACCAGAAGTAGCGCTTGATCTTTTCTGAGGTCTTGGCTATACCGGGATGTCCTTCCATTAAAGAATCGTGATAACAAGAGATTACTTCTTTCTGTAAATCTGTGCTGGGTAGGTATAATCGTTCTTGGAAATACAATAAGTTGTCCTTTACTGCAAAGTCCTTTCCTTGCAGATGCCAATTCTGTATGTCTGCTGGAGTTACAAGTTGCCTGGCTTTATCCTTAACTTCCTCTATGGAGTGTGTGGCGATTACACCCAGAATTCTTTGTTCGGGAATGATTGGTACAGGTTTAGGGTTGATCAAGTGTTCTTCCACTCCCATCCGAGAAAGGGCATCAGCTTTACCGTTTTTTGTACCAGGTCGATAGGTAATTATGAAGTCAAACTCGGCAAAGAATAATGCCCAAAGGAGTTGTCTAGAGGATTGGGCTTTTGCGGTTTTCAAATATTGCAGGTTTCGGTGATCCGTAATCACAGTAACGGTGTGTCGGGCCCCCAGCAGTTAATGCCGCCAAGCCTTAAAGGCAGACTTGATAGCCAGAAGTTCCTTGTCTGTAATCGTGTAATTGATTTCAGGAGGCGAGAATTTGCGGGACCAAAATGCCACGGGATGCAGCTGATTGGTTACCGGGTCCTTTTGTGATAGAACTGCCCCCATGGCAAGGCTTGAAGCATCAGTTTCCACGATGTAGGGGAGTTCGGGGCGAGGGTGTTTTAAGATTGGTGCAGAGATAAATTTAGTCTTCAAATCCTGGAAAGCTTGTTCCGCCTCGGTAGACCATTCAAAACGTTTGTTTTTCTTTAACAAGGCAGTGATGGGCTGGACTATTCGAGAGAATTCGGGGATAAACCTGCGGTAAAAGTTAGCGAAGCCTAACATGCTTTGCACACCTTTTACGGAGGATGGTGATGGCCATTTGAGAACTGCATCGACCTTCTTTGAATCCATACGCACTCCGCCAGGTGATAATATGAATCCCAAGAATTCAACTTCAGTCACGTTGAAAACACATTTTTCCAATTTAGCGAAAAGTTTGTGTTGACGCAATCTTTCGAGGACCATTTTCACGTGTTTCCGATGTTCAGATTCCGATGAAGAATAAACGAGGATGTCGTCAATGTAAACAACAACACACACATCTATGAGCTCTCTGAGGACATCGTTCATAAAATATTGAAAGGCGGCCGGGGCATTGCAAAGTCCGAAGGGCATGACCTGATATTCAAATAGCCCATACTTGGTGCGGAAGGCCGTCTTCCATTCATCTCCCTCTTTTACTCGTACCAAGTGGTAAGCTCCTCTAAGATCCAGCTTTGTATATATGCATGCTTTTCTGACTTGGTCCAGGAGTTCAGGGATCAAAGGTAACGGATATCTATTCTTAACGGTGATCTGGTTCAGGGAGCGATAATCTATACAAGTTCTAAGGTCTCCTTCCTTTTTTGGAACGAAGAACAAAGCTGAAGAAGCAGGGGACTTGGAAGGACGAATAAACCCATTTGCCAGGTATTGATCCAGGTATTGTCGAAGGTGAAGGTTCTCAGGCTCGGTGAGGGCATAAATTCTACTACAAGGAGGAGTAGATCCAGGTATCAGGTCTATCTGGCAGTCATAAGACCTATGAGGAGGTAGGGAGTTAGCCTGATCCTTCCGGGAAACATCTTGGTATTCTAGGTATTCGGGAGGTAACTGGGGAGTCTCTGAAGAAATTGCTGCCAGTGCAACACCAGGTGGAGGGTGACAAGTAGAGACACATTCTGGAAACTGGACCGTTCTTGCTCGCCAATCGATCAGAGGATTGTGTTTCTCTAACCAAGGTATTCCTAGAATAATCTGAAACTGAGGGGCCTTGATCACATCGAACACGATCTTCTCATGGTGTCCATCTTGACTTATTAGCGTCACTTCTTGAGTGGTATGCGTTACTGGCCCGGAGGCTATCTCCGTACCATCCACCGTAGTAATGACGTCCTTTACAGCCTTGGGACAAAGAGTTAGATTCATCCTCAAAACCATTTCATGATCCACATAATTGCTGATGGCACCGCTGTCGACGTAAGCTTCAATTGCATGTAATCGATCCGGATTATCAGGGCTAATGAGGACCATAGGTATCACGAAATGCGAGGTCACGGAACTGGTTTTCACGCTCGGCAAGAGGACCTCTATTCTTGTCGGGCAAGGTCGTTTCCCTGCTCAGAGTTTGTAACTTTGGTAACTGCAGCTCCTACTGCCTTCTTAGCAGGTTTCACCGGACAGTCTCGAAGAAAGTGCCCTGAGTTTCCGCAATAGAGGCATAATTGCAACTGTTTTCTCCTTTCCCGCTCCTTTTGTGTTAGAGAACCTTTCAGACCCCCTATTTGCATGGGTTCCCCGGAGTCTACTCCTTTGGAAGGAGTTGGCGGTTTGGAAAATACTCGAGCATCAAACTTGGAACGATCGGCCTTCCTGTTCTGCAGTCTGTGATCTATTTGAACGACTAAGTCTATATAGTCCGAACAATCTTGTGGGGGATTCACTACTTGGGCTAACACATCCTTGAGCTCTCCACGTAGACCTCTATAAAACAGCGTAATCCTTTTGTCCTCAGGCCATTGAGTTTCCACTATCAGTCTGTTGAAAGACGCAATATAAGCCAAAAGGTCTTGATTACCTTGTCGCAAAGAAAGAAGCTCATTGTCCAAGGCCTGCGCCTGTGAATGTCTTGCGAACAGTTTTTACATACTGAGCTGAAAAGCTTGAAAATCATGGAGGACCGGATCATCTTGATTTACTAGAGGGATCGACCAGTCTGCCGCATTGCCACTAAGGTACGAAAGCACGAAAGCTACTTTAGCTTGATCAGTTGGAAAGGCTGCTGGCCGGCATAAGAAATGCAACCGGCACTGATTGATAAATACTGCAAACCTCTTTGGGTCACCAGAAAATCGTTCGGGCGGAGCCAGAGGTACATTCCCAGGTAGGTTGATCTGCACTGGATTCATAGAGGATGTAGAAGGAAGATTTCCCCCAGATGCGGGTAACGGGGTCTCTCCGGCTTGTGACTGTAGCAATTGTCTAGCGAGATCATCTGTTTGCTCCTTGGAAATAATCAGTTCCCTTCTTAGAGCGTTCGTTTCCTGACGGGCTGCATGCACTTCTGCCCTTAGTTCCCCAAGTAACTGGGCTAGTTGGTCGGTATCCGAGGTTTCCATAGCGCCTGGACGGGAGTTTTGTGGTAGGCTTTGCGTTCTGTAACGCTCACCTGATTCCCGTAGAGGCGCCGGTCTTGACTGGGCGTATACCGTATCTTCAAAGGTGATGTGTAACACACGGCTGGCTCTTTGGGCTGGACCTCTGTGCACTGTATGTTTGACTCGAAGGGTAAGATGTCTGCAGATAGAAAATATGGGATTAATGAAGTGGGTTATTGAATGTCTCTCTCTTCTTCCCTTTCTCTTCTCCTGTAGAACCCCGAAGGTTAACGCTCTCACCTTAGGTAAGTGAACGCCGTGCTCTCCATCTGCCTCGGGGCAGGGTGCTGTAACCAGTTTCTTCACTGGATAAGGGGAGCAGGCCTCTTGACTTCAGAGGACTGCTGTCCGTCGTTTACTGCACGAACGGTAAGTTTCGAGTAATTCTAATGTCTTTAAAGTCTTTAGTAATGATGTCTCTTGTTTTGCAGGGTTCCGGCGATGGTGGATGACGGGCTGAAGTGAGTTGAAGATGTAGCCCGTGTGATGAATAGAAGCGTCTGGAAGCACGTAAGTAAGCGCTTGTTGCCTGCTTCACGATGCGCTCTAACTGTCTTTTTATTTTGCAGGTACAAGTTCGGAGCGGCTGCAGGGTGCCGGAATACCCACTGGGTTAGATGTGGAAAGGAGTAATGGCACGTGAGTATTAAAGTTCCCCAATGTCTTTAAACGCACCTTGTTTTGTCTTTCAGATGCGGGATGCAGCGCCGAAGGCCTCCGGAGCGTGCGAAGAGTTGGTAAGATTTTGTTTTTCAGATGCCGGAATGCAGTGTGAAGACCTCCGGAGCGCACGAAGAGTAGGTAAGCCTTTGTCTTTCAGAATGCAGCGCGAGGCGTTGGTGATAGCCGATGGCCCAGGTAAGTGAAGAGCTGTCACTGAAGACCGTAATGCTAACCTGTTCTTTCTTGTCTTTATAGGTGTTGCTGAAGACTGGATTCAGGATGGTAAGCCTTTTTCCTTAGGCCCAGGATCAGATGCAGAAGACACGATGAGCGTTCTGCTGCAGAGGATGCAGAATAACGCAAAGCAAGATTCATCCATCGGGTGTGGTTTAAATAGCCTCCTGTAGTGCTTAGGTGTCTCCTTCCACAGCCACGCCTAGGTAAGAAAAGAGTTCCTGCTTTCCAGAAGAGTTCCAGTGTTCTGAACCTAGGGAGTGGCTCCTGCCCCACCCAACAGGAAAAGTAGTTCCAAACAGAAGAGGATCAGAGGCTCAACTGGCAGGCAAGTAAGCAGCATGGTCTGCTGCAGGTAAGTCCACCCAAGCATTATGAGCCCGGCGCTTCCAGCGCTGGGACTGGGCATATTTATGAGCCTGGTGCCACTGGTGCCAGGACTGGGTCCAAAAGGTCCCAATTGGGACTGGTTGGCACTCGGAACCTGGGTTATGAATCTGCTTCCAAGGGAGTTGGGAAAACCCTGACCTTTTGGAAGCAGAGATCATGACAGTTTGTAATGGATGGATCATTCAGAACTATGTTTAAAATATTTTCCAAGTCTTTGTAGTATCAAGAATCCGTAATACCCGGTGGATTTCTATATATGTTTACAAGAGCCAATATTTGGTTGTTGTTCGCAATTTTTACCAATTGCATAAAATTATTTGGGGCAACCAATGGATGTAATATAAAGCCTGAGCTCATCTTCACAGCCACAAGGAGACCAGCAGTTGGGCGGCCTTTGGTGGCAGAGGTTGCCGGCAAAGAGGCAATGCTGTGATCATTCCATATTGGGGTGTGTGTGAGCCTTGTTTCTTGCAAGGCGAGTATGTCATATTCATCGATCACATTTTCGAGTGAACTCATAAGGTGAGTGTGTCTGCGGGATTTCCAACTGTCAAGGTCAATTGTTCTTATTTTTTTATGTTGTGCCTGGTCTCTCTTCACATTGTGGTCAAATAATTATGCCTGGCATTCCAATCCAATCATCTCTAGATTTGAGTGTTCAAGAATACACCTTGCATTTTCCGAAGGTTTTTTTGTTTTGTTGGTAGCAATATTTCACTGATGGTTCTGTGCAATTGTAAAGCCCAATGTAACCAGTTCTAATTTGGCCAGCCAAATAGCATTGAGTACAATACCTGAGGGGATTCATAGTCTCACTATTGATGTGTCATACAAGTTGAAGAAGTCTATTTGGTCTATATCGACCGAGGCAATGTCACCCAACGAAGGTATGTCTTCAAAGATACTCAGTATATTGGCTCAACACAAATTGAATTGTTTGTAGGGGGCCGGATGACACTTCATGATTAAGGTGTGTTGTATTGTTCTCATTTTGTTATTATTAAAATGTCTACCTCCATTGTTGGTTGTTGTGCTCATGGATACATCCAGGTCCTTGGTGTGCAATTGCTGTGACACTGTTAGATTAGGCAACATTGTCTTTGTTTGACACAAACAGGTATTTAGGTCTTTAATCTGTGCTCTTTGCTTGAAAGAATTGTCTTTGTTGAGTACAGCTTCAACATTAATAGCTTATGCTAGTGGTAGTTTCAATTGTGAATTCAGATAAGCATGAACTGAATTTTTAATCTCTTGACTTCAGAGTTCGGTGGCCAGCACCTCAGGAGCTATGATGTTATTTTTTTGGTTTGTTTGGGTCGGCCACTAGAACCCCTACTTGGTGGGACTTCCAATGGATTTGTTATCGCCGCAACGAGATCATCCAAGGTGACATGCTTTTTCATTTTTCTTTAGTCCCCTATTGTCCTTCATTACATTTTTGTATTTCCTTATCACTGCCAAACTGGCATTTTGTGTTTGTTTCCGTGATGCCACAATCATTCTTATAAACTGTTTCAAAATCGATTTGTTGATGGAACCTATGGATTTTATGTTTTCGGTTTCTTTGTGGCTTTTCAGCTACCTTTTTTCCTTTTTTGCCCTTTTTGACAGTTTGGTGCTGTAATTAGTCCGGCTGAAAAATGTCATAGGTTGCAAGAGGTTGGCAGACTTACTGGGGATAGTTTTTTTGCTTTCATCATTAGTCTCTTTTTTGACAGGAGTTCAGCGTTCTTCCATTACAGAATGAATAACAGTGGTGAATGTGGGCAATACAGTAGTTATTACTAGTTTTTGGCACCAATTGAGCTTTTGACTGAAAAGGCTCAGAGTATTTGTCCAAATCACATTGGATTAGGTCTTTTGCCAATACATTTTTGGGCCTCATTATAACATTGGCGGAATGGGTTAACGCGTGCTGCTAATGGATGCGGACCCGTTAAACCCGTTCCACCTCATTACGAGGTCCCCTCGTGGGACCCGATGTGGACGTCTGGTTTAACCAGATGTCCTTACCGGTCCCCTGAGGGGACCAGGGAGCTAACAACGGGCCAGTCGTAATCGGCCCGTTGTTAGCTCCCTGCACACATTCCCATTGAGCCCTGTGGGGCTCAAATGGGAATGGCGAAGGTCCGGGCCCGGGTTCCCTGTAGGGGGAATTACCGGGCCCTCCAAATTCGGAATGGGCTGGTAATTCCCATTCAGGGAACCCGGACCCGGTTTTGGTGGCAATGAGGCCCTTTGACTCTTTTCTATGCGTGGGTCATTAGTCATCCTCTCCACAATTTGCTAGATTTGTGAAGCTTGTAGCATTATTTTTTGATCCAATGTTTCAAAGAGCTTGCTCAAGCTTGTTAGAGTCATGTTTATTGCATTTAGGGTGATTTCTAACATTGTTGATTGACTAGTGTCCTCCTTATGTATAGATGGTACAGTGGGTCTGCATTGCGTAGGAGCGACAAAGGAAATAGACACTGCTGTTGAGTCACACACCTCATTATTATCATAATGGGTGAGCACGAGAGGTTCTGTATGGGTGACAACGAGAGGTTCTGTATACTGGCTGAGTCAGAATGGCTCGCAGGTATTGATATGTCTGAGATGGAAACATGGGCAGTGTCTGCATTGGTGAACGGTGTGTTGTCTACCGTTGCAGAGATTTGGTTCGCACTTTCTGAAGATGGAAAAGTGACATTTAATGAAATAGTTGGCTTATTTGTTCAAGAACATACACGGGCTACTTTTTCAAGAACAAAGTTAAACATACAGCCCATTGTTTCTCTCAAGCTTCAGGCGGGCCATTGCTCAGTGTTTCCAGTATCGTTCTCATCCGGCGTACCACTGTAGCCTGCTGAAATTAACAATACATTAATGGCAGATTTCCACAGTTAAGGGTAGTAGGAACTGTATGAGACTGAACTGGTGAGGCTTCTTTATCCAAGCTCGCCTGCGGGAGAGATTTAACAATGCTTCAGGCAACGCAGAAGCCACGGATGTCGGAGCAAACAGAGTCTTGATGCTCACCGGTGTGAGCGTAATAGTTTTTGGGGAAATTTGCCTCAATGCGTGCGGGCCTATGCGAGCAATAGTCTTATGGCCAGCTGCTGTTAGTGGCATGTTGGTTTTTAAAGTGTTGGGGAGGGAGCACATGTAATTTGTGCAGCGCAGGTGCATCTCCCTTATAGGGATTAACTTTCTCAGCCGATGTGTGTGCGCCTCAAAGCATCAACAAAAACACATGGGGCAGAAAGGTAGTTAGTATTCAAGCAGACATTCACAGAATATTTCCCCCTTCAACCCCCGCCACCCCAAGACAGCCACAGACAGCCCTCATCAAACAGCGCTTCCCAAAAAGCGCGCATGCATAAAGCGCGAGTTTGTGATGTTAAGTAGAATTGAGGGTAAAGTGGGCAGACCACACAGACTTAGAAAACTGAATTCCAATGCAACTGCCTAGAACAAACAGAAAATAACAGTTAACTATTTGCAATGCACCTATAAGTCATTGAGTCTTTGAAGTCTTTGTTATTGACAAAGTTCAATTGCAGTACGTACCGTTAGTCCACAGAGCATGCAGCCAAAGGCACGTTGTATAGAACGAACAGCAATCGTAGCCGTCGAGCAGCAAAGTGTGTCCGGAGAGTGCCCCAGCCACAGACATCCCTTATCAAACAGTGCTTCACAAAATGCGCGCACCCATAAAGCGCGGGTTTGTGATGTTAAGTAGAATTGTGGCTAAAGTGGGTGGACCACATGGACTTAGAAAAGAAAATTCCAATGCAACTGCCATTAGTCCACAGAGCACGTAGCCAAAGGCGTGTTGTATAGGACGAACAGCAATCATAGCGGTCGAGCAGCAAAACGTTTCCAGCGAGTGTCCCAGCCACAGACAGCCCTTATCAAACAGCGCTTCCCACTTATTCTTGTGGTGTTAAAAAAGTGTTTAATAATCTCAGTACATTTTTAGGACCATTAACAGTTTGTGCATTATTGCTGAAACTAAGAATAACTGTGGTGCCATATAGCACTGTATATATTGTGTTAACTATTGGAGTAGAGAATCTTGAGTACAAAGTGAGTCTGTTTTGTCGTATATAGCCACCTAAATCTTATGCCAATTAATAAAATTACTGTGTTGGCATATAACATAGTGTGTAGACATTCCTCTGTGGGGGCTCGGGGATTTACTGTACCTACGAACCGATCTGTATCACCTCCCTGTGAGTCACAGCTTAGTTGCTCTTCTATTGCTATACCTTGAGAGGCTTGACAAGGGTGCCTCTGTGCCTCTACCGTTACCATAATGGGTAGTATCAAAGATAAACCACCTACAGCCTTTACACTTTGACTCCTAGAGTACATGACAAGAACATCTGTCAAGGAAGGCCCATAATTTATGGGGATGGATGTTCCTACCACAGTAACGAAAATTATGAGAACGAATTAGTAGCTGGCTTTGGAAATGCCTGGATGAATGATACCCCTGATCTTGCAGTCGATTATAAAATGAGTCCCCAGAGAAGTCAGGTGTCAGAATTGGTGAAAATATATAAAGCTGTCCATAGTGCTTTAGATCACCATCTCTATGTATTAGTAATCATAATAGATTTGTACTATATCCGAAACAGATGTGTTGCTCATTTAGTAAACTGGAAAGCTGGAGGTATGCTTTGTGCAACCAACACACCCCTGAAACATGAGAAGTTAATCCAACTAAAAACATATTTAGTTACATCAAACAACATAGCCCTATTTCAAAGAAAATAATGGGCCACTCAAAAGTAGAATGTCCTGATAAAATAGGAAATTATTTGACTGATCATCTAGCCAAAACTGGATTAATACAAGGTGAGTACATTGACATGGAACATCTCCCTGGAGAAACACAAGTAATGGTTGTGACTTAATCACAAACTCAAGCTGAAAGCAAGCATTCTATTCTAAAATGGTGCAGAGATGCTGCAGACCAATATTTAATTACCACACAGAAAGAATATCCAATTATAGGATGATTCATTAAATATCTCAAAGGTCCCGAAAATGTTCCCTTATCCGAACCAGATTGGCAGGGAAAGGAAGATCTTCTGAAATTCTAGATGATGTTCAAAATTCAAGTCTGACTTTTGGTTAGTAAATCCCAATCTGGTTATGATCAGTGGGTGGTACCTACCTCATTCTGAATTGTAATGTTAAATCATGCCCATGTCGCAATAGCAGCTAGTCATCAGGGTTTTCAAAACACCATACAGATATTACACAAAGTCACTTATTGGCCACAGATGGATCAAGACCTAAACATGTATATAATTGGTGTCTAGTGTTTGCTCAGTTCCAACCAAGTTTTCCCACTCACCAACTTCATCTACAACAGGGAGGGATGACATTACCTTGGTCACATCTTCAGATCAACTTCATTGGTGGTGTGACTCATTCTGCATGCTGCAACAAATAAAATATATTTTGACCATTAAATGTCTCTTTACCAAGTGGGTTGAATTTCTTTCCCTCCAAAGTGCAAGGCAGAGACAGAAGCCATGTTACTAATGAAAATAATATTTTCTTTCTTCAGCCTCACTCAAAAGATTGAGTCGGTCAGAGGTAGTCATTTCACCTCCCTGGTGGTCCAGTTGTTAGAAATCAGCACTCTCACCGCCACGGCATGGGTTTGATTCCCAATTAGGGAAGGAACTCTTTGCTTTCAATACAGTCAACCATGCCATCCTGATCAATTGACACTGTGAGAACCAGGGCATCACAGATCAGGCACTGGAGTGGCTGACCCCCTTCCTCTTGGACCACCCCTCCCAATTCCAACTTGCTAACTCTCTCTCTACCTGTGGCGTTCTCCAGGGATCTATCCTCCCACACTGGCCCCTCTGGCCCACCTGATCTTTACCTACTCCTCTAACTTTCAGTGTCATGCGGATGACACTCAGCTTTCCTTCATGCTCCCCTCAGCCTCCTCTCCTCTCTTTCTAATACCTGACTACTTATCCATGATTCAGGATTGGTACGCCTTCAACAGTATCTGTCTTAATGCCCGTAAGATGGAGATCCTTCTCATTGGCACCCCTGCCCCTGCTTCCCCTCTCACACTCTGCCTGCCTCCCTTGGGCCATCTTCTTTCACATTTCTGTGAGGAACAAAACCTTGCTTTAATCTTTGACTCCACTCTCTCTTTCTGTCCTCAGAACTCGGACATCACCAAGAAGTACTACTACCAGCTGCACCTCCTCAAAGGGACTCTTCCCTTTCTCACTTTCCCCCAGACAGAAGTTCACTGTCTCAAGAGCCCAGGTTCTCTCTATGCTGGACTATTGCAACAGCCTCCTTATCAATCAGCCTTCCTCTACTCACTGCCCTCTGCAACTAATCCAGAACAGGACTGTAAGACGTATCCTTGGCTTCAAGCCCAGGTACCATATTTCTACAGCCCTGAAATCTCTCTACTGGCTCCCAGTGGCAGCAAGGATCAAGTTCAAGACCCTTTGCATTGCCCACTAGGCTTTCCGGGACTGGGGCCCACACCGCATACAGCACTCTCTTCCAAAATACTTTCCTTCTTGCCTATGCTCAGAGTAATCTGGAGAAATATGCTGAAAAGACATATTAGATAGGGGATCAAGTTTCTCTTTATAAACCCAAAGGAATCAGTCCAAGGAATGCACATTCCTTGCATGTTGGAAGGGATCATATGAGATCGCTGATAACATTTCTTTCGTTGCCTGCAAATTATGCTTTCCAAAAGGGGAGCAGACAGAGGAGCATTGGGTCCACTTGAATCATATGAAAGCCTGTCATCATGAAAATGTTCTTCATCGAAACGAGGCAACATTGCCTGAGTAGAGAGATTTGTATGAATGATTAGGTTGAAAGGATAAATGTTGGTAGACTATTAAATGTAAAACATAGTGTATTAATTATATGTGGAATTTGATTCATAGCATTGTATGCAGAGTAGGAAAGAGCGGGAAAGAAAATGTACAAGGGATGTATAGCCAATTACATCTACAGGCCAAAGTCAGTATTTCTTAATAATTAATCAAATTTTTAATTGCGTGAAAAATCATATCCCTGTTAGGGAAGTTGTTAGAAACACAAGTTTAGTTGCAGATTGTAGATAGAAAATATGTCTTTTCACACCATATAAAATATGTATGGTCTCATGGAAATATTTGGAGAAATGTGTGAAAAACATCAGTTCCTCGCCCCGATCAGATGAAATCCGACCAATGAAAGGAATCTGAGTAAAGGGGTTAGCAGGAATGATTAGGTCAAAAGGAAGAATGTTGCTAGAATACTAAAGATAGAGCACAGTTAATCATTGTATGTAGAATTTGATGTATAGCATTATATACAGAGTAGAGCAGAGCAGGACGTATCAGAATCTATAAATTAAAAAGTTGTCATGATACAATATTAAACTAGTCTTTCCTCCCCTCTCTATAGCAAAATAAAGCAAGTCTTCTTTCAATCTTCCCAGACCAAAAGAGGGACAAAGGGGGGGGCTAAGGAGAAGGGCATTGATTGTCTGTCCCAATGAAGGAAAAGGTTGGATTAGCCCTATCAAAAGAGAGAATGATGTCCTCTGAACCTTGTTGTTGATGAGACAAACCAACCAGTCAAATCCCATCTGGGTGCGATTGACTTGGACCCCATGTCTGAGACATAAACATTATTTATTTTCAAGAATGAATGATCTCTCAACATTGGAACCCCTCCTAGAGACTTTAATTGTGGGGGCAGGGACCTGTTGGAGAAAACGCAGTTCAGAAAATAGCCTAAAATAAAGTGAACTGACAAAATTCTTTCTGAAAGAGTGAGAGAAGTGCTAATCACAAATTATGCTTCCTGTTGGATTGCACATTTTGCTTACTGCCATGCTAAAAAGTATGCCCCCAGAAAATGCAAGATGCAACTAAGTTTCCACGCACTTAAGAAATAAATGTCAACAAACTAACAGAAACCTTTTCAGACGGAAAGATTTGACAATGCAAGAGGCTTGATGACCTACTTTAAAGACACAAATCGACATTGTAAATTATTCAACAATTGCCTGAACAATGTTAAAGACATGTAGCAAAATGCACACAGCAATGGAACTGTGCCACATATTCAGAGTGTATTTTCAATATCCAAAATAATTCAATAGGCCTCAAGAACATTTATTTAGTGTTTTGTAATATTGTTGGCAAAAAATGTTCTGTGGATAATATACAACGTGCAAAATACCAGGAGTGGTTTCTTAGCATGGGATTGGGATTTTAACTGGTGTTGCACTGTGTTGTCTTGCTTCCAAAACAAACGCGTTGCCCTTGAGCTATCCTTTCCGCCCGTATCCTCATGTTTTCAATTCACTTTGAATAATTCTGTATTTAAAACTCCAACTGAACATGTGCAAACATATGCTTGGATGTATCTTGGGGTAACTTGAAACTGTTTGAAGATTGATCTTTCTAAAACCTAACCCCAGTACAGGAATGCAGTCAAAAGATATGAGGCCACACAGCAGTATTAAACTCACATGTTTCAACTGGTTTTGAAGATTATACATATAAAGATCCTGCCATATGGTCAGGCCTGTGATCTTCAAGGAGACCTTTCAAGTGCACGCCCCTAAAGAGAACAACTCAGGTCATAAGAAAGAGCCACCAGTGCCATCTGCAGGTTGAATGGAAGTCAGCACATCTTCATTTGCTGAATAAGAAAACGAATGGATAGTATTTTTTATCAAAACTTTAATTCTGTGAAATATTATATCTCTGTGAGGGAAGCTTTTAGAAACAAGAAATTAGTTGCAGATTTTAGATGCAAAATATGTCTTTTCATCCCATGTAAGATTGGTGAAGGGTGTCATGGAAAATTGGAGAAAAGTGGGAAACACACTTCTCTATGGAAATGTTTAACATTCCGCAATCTTTCATGCAAGTGATTGTGCACCCCAATCAACAGAATCTGATAATACTGATTGTACTAACCTCAGAAATTCACATCCAAAGGTACATCACAAAAACAAAATTACCTTTTGTACATTTCAACCATCCCTTTGCAGTCATGGAATTTGTGTTCGCCACACCTCAGGCACAAGCTATGGGGAGGAGTCAAAAGATATATAATGGAATGCACACTGAATAGAGGGATAAATAATTAATATTCGGAATGTAATATTGAAGAGCCTCAGAAACAATTGGAGATGGATGGGAGAGCTGAAACCATTTTGTAACTAGTTTGCAGGCAGGCAGGCTGGAGAGAGATGCCCTTTCAGAGACAGATGAGCTGTCTATATGGAAAACTGTGTTCCAGGCAACTAGCTGCTCTTGATGATGCAGTAATTCCAGGCTGAGGGGATCCCTGCTGATTTTCCGAAAACAAGAAGCCACCTTTAAAAAGTAAAAAAAAACACAAAATAAATCCATATTTCCCAGGGGGATTTCCATGGTAGAATCTCTTAATATGGTGAACTGTGTCTCCCATTTAAATTGAGTAGCAAGTGAGAAATAATGTTTATAGATTGAGAGGCCCAATTTAAAACTGACAGTATTTTGATGCTGGCATTTTCCTCAGTTTGAAGCTAAGCAGGTGCAGTCCTGGTTACTGCCTGGATGGGAGACCTGGGTCACCAGTATTTCACCCTCAATGTCACTGTAGCTGTACAAATATATATATATATATTTTAATTATGTATAAAACATTGCAGGCTTTGAGAACTCCCAATGTTTTTTGTTAATGCTCCGTGTGATTATATTATTTGCACAGGATCACACACTTTGGTTGAGCAGCTTGCTACAGCCCCCTTTTTTATGACTAGTCTCGGGTGACTGTTGTGATACATCTCGCAAACCCAACTTTCCTGCATTTAAGTAGCACAGAAAAGGGTAAAAAAAGATTGGCTGCAAGAATAACATATGCACAGATACTTTTGCCTCCATAGCAAAAATCAAAAGCGGCACACAGTAAGTGGCCATATATTTCAAAGTGAAATATACAAATGTAGTTCAATTGACTTTCTCCTTAGAAGAAAGTGCACAAGACAAAATAGCATTGGACATTTAATAAAAGTAACAGACACCAGGAAAATAACCTGAGAGTGGAAACCTTTCAATAAATATGCTGCCAAAGTATAAAAGGTGTTCACCCTTTAAACCCAGCAATCTTTAGTGAATTATATCTGGAAACCAAAATCCCAATATGAAACAAGTGCTTGTGATCTTGTGGGTAAACGTCTGCACTGGGAACATGACAACCTGAGTTCAATCCTGGTATCCAAATACTTCCTCAAAAAAACCCAAGGAGTTGCATCCACCCTCTGAATAAAAGTTATGCTGTCCACCCACATGTGTCATTTACTGGTGCCCTGAAAAGCAACCACAATCAGGGGAAAATAACTGCAACAGTGTCCAGGATTGCAAACTCTCTTGTCACATTGTGGGCAAATACTCATGACGTACTTGTCCTCTCATATTTTCCCCTACTCACCCCCATGTCTGTCTTTCAACAATACTCCTCTTTATAAAGCTAACTTCAAAAGAACACATACCATAGTGTCACTCAAATATATATATCCTTATAGAACTAAGTTATGCAAAAGGGTACAATTGTGGCATTACTCCCCCCATCTTGACTTTGAGACTACAAATACCAGAATGCAATTCAGCAAAAGGCAACACAATTGTCACTGAGTGCAAAACTTTCAAGGACTGACAGTAGTATGGCTTTAAAAAAAATAATGCTAATGAGTGTCTTATGAGATATTTAAAACGTAGACAACTCATAATGTTTTTTAAGCAATGCGCAGTGAGATTACATTATTTGCCATGGAGCACACCCTTTGGGTAAGCAGTGTTCTCCAAGCGGTACACCCCTTTTCGGCACCATTATTTTGGTGTGGGATGATTTGGCACAGGCATTCCACTGCACCGTCCATTTCAGTGCACCCTTTTTGACGCGAAATCCATTCCGGCACCGTTATTTCGCAGGAGGGATTTTTGGACGTGGCTGACATTGTGGCCACATCTTAATGCTCTTGTGCTAAATACGATCACAGGACTACACTGCAACAAACCTCGTCACCTCCCACTTGAAGTGCTTTTCTTTTAATTTAATTAAATTATGTAAATGAAAAAAAACATAGAGCCTTGAATCCTGATCTGCCAGAGTTCGAGGGCCAGCATTTAACTACTAGGCCACAATGGCTTGGTGCTACATGGGGCGTACATTTCATACTCAGCCTATAATTTAATATGTTCAATGATAAAAGGCTAGGTATGAAACTTGTGAAAATCCAAACAATATCATCATTCTAGCATATTGGTTAAGTGCTGCGTCTTGAACTACTTAAGTCCAGTATTCTCTGATAGCAGTCTTCAGCATAAATGTGATTCTTTTTAATTTCATTTTTTCTGTTTTATAAAAATGCAGATGCTGTGTGTTATGAGATATTTAAAACTAAGAAAACACTCAGCATTCCGGACCGCGGACAGTCTGCCATCCATGCAGTAACCAGGACTGACGCTGCTTAATTTCAAAGTGAGGAAGGATCCTTAGGCCATGTTTCACTAAGTGTTCTTCAAAGGGGGGGGGAAATATTAGGCATCATGGCCTTTGTAGGCTGACCCCTTTCTCACTTTGAAGCCTAGCAGGGTTTGTTTCAGTTACTGCAGGGATGAAAAACCCACTGTTGCTGAAAACATGGCTGTTTTCTTTTTTTTTTAATTGACTTAGAGACTACAAATACCAGAATGAAATTCAGCAAAAGGCAAAACATTGTCTCTTAGTGCAAAACATTCAAGGACTGACAGTAGCACGGTTTAGAAAAAGGAAATAATTCAGATGCCCATTCGGTCGCCCATCCATGCAGTAACCGGGACTGACATTGCTTAGCTTCAAAGCAGGGCTGACCTGGCTTATCTTCAAAGCAAGAAAACGGCTGGCGCATTCCTCTAAGTGGTTTTGTATCTTTGCCACATTTATCAGGCAACATTGCCTGAGGAGGCTGGCCCCTTCCTCACTTTGAAGCTAAGCAGAGTCTTTCCTAGTTACTGCATGAATGTGAGACCTGGATGGCAATTGAGGCCATGGCCATGGCCTTTGGCCATAGCTGGTGATTTTTCACTCCCAACGTCACTATAGTTATAAAAATATGTTTTAAAAAAATTAAAATGTAGCAAACTACACATGCCCATGGATATCTGTAGTCCTTTTCAACCAAATGTACTGAAATACATATACCCGTGGATATCTGTAATCCTTTGCAACCTCGGATATAGAGCGAATATCTGCACAAAAAAAGAAAACAAATGCTTCCCAGCCCCCCAGGCCATCACCAAGTGCCCACCTCATCTGTGCTAGCTCCCCCCACTCCCCAGATGGCCTCCTGACCTCCCCTGCCCTCACCCATTCGCCCCAGTACACACGCAGTTTGCTTTTAGATGTCGGCTGTAATCAAGGCTGCAGAAAGCTCTGTGTTACAAGCACGGTCTCTAGACACCCTGCAACTACCAAATGTCACTCAGTGCTTTACAGCCATTCCCGACCTCTATCCTGAAGGTATGCGTATGTTTTCTGACCTGCAAATAGCTTTTTACTTCTTTTCATTTTCCCACAACCTCAGCCATAGCAGCAAATATCCCTTGCACTGAGAGAAAAACAAGATGGCGGTCGTTTCAATTCTCAAAACAATGATCAGGAAACACGCCATGGGAGATATAACTATTATTTTTGGGGAAGGGGCACTTCTTTCTCCATCAAATTTTAAAAGGTGGAGTGTATATTTTTTGCAGATGATCTGGTCCTCTGTGGCGACACCTTTTCGTGTGTGAAAAAAGCATTGCAAGTACTATAAAAATGTGCCTGTGAACATGATCTGGTACGCAACTTTGTTAAGACCAAGGCTATGCACTTCAATCATGGCCGAGCCATAGCACCTAATATCATAATTGATGGTCATCACATAGAGTGGGTCTCGAGATCACTGTAAAAGGTAGCTATCAGAGAATTATTGACATTAAGAAGTGGAAGGCTATGTCACTGATCTACAGATGTGTCAGTGCACCCTCCTGATATAGCTATTATGGCCTATTGGCCCTGTACAGAGTTTTTGTTCTGCTATTCTCTACGGTCTAGAGTCTATAAGTATGGATGACTTTGGTTGGCTGAATGTTATTGAGGGCAGATTTTGGCATAAAATGCTTAGTCTAGGCCCTAGCACACCGATAGAAATCATAAGACTCGAATTGGGCTTGATGTCCATGGTAACTATGGCCCGTAAAAAAAAGCTCTGCTGTATTTAAAATCTCAGAAGACATCCCGTTTGCCCTCTGTTGCAACTCCTGGCAAACCAAGTTGATTCTCCCTACAACCAAAATATGGCTAATTGGGTAATGACATTTTTTTAGGTGAACATTTGGCAACCAAGCTGGAAAGATGGTCTAGATAAAACTAAAATATCGTATGATTCGCAAAATGGATGAATGGGATTGGATCTCTATTTACCAACATCTTTCCAGATTAAAAAGCTATGACTTTGTAGACTTGTTGACCTATGAATAGAGGGCACCGCTTTAAAATAATACCATGCAGATTCATGTTCACGTTTTAAACTCCAACAGTGCACAAATTAAACATTCTACCATAAGCAGTTATTTTTCAATTAATGGCAGTGAAGTTGTGCAGAAAACTATTTTTCATAAGCATTTGGGCAGGGTGAGCCAGCCAATCAAATTGCTAGAAACCAGGCTTAAACCGCTGTCCGCGTTCGAAGCCAACTGACGGCCGGCTCCCCCACCACCATCTACCCCCTTCACTTCGACACTCTAATTTCTTTCTCCCCCGCAACTCCCTACTTACCTTTTTTTGGCGGCGGAGGCTGCTGCCGCATCCGCTCATTCCCCTCGGCTCCCACTGGCCGCCATGGAGCCCCTCTTCCCTTTCCATGGCGGGCATCTTCGAAAAGGATCTTCCTTCTTACATGCTGTAGGGCGGAAAAAAAACTAATAACCCCCCAGGTTACAACTTTGGCTAATGGTCTTCAGGCACCGTTCCTAGATCCCTCGTTATCGGTCCTCGCTTCTTTCAGTCCGATAACTTTGTATGCCAGGCGGTTATCCCCCGTTGCAGCCCATGGAACGGGGGATATACGCCACAGTAAAACACTTGAAAAGTTTGTGCTGCTATAATTAAGTTCTGCAGTAGCAGCTGGAATTCTGCATTATGCTGGTTCCAGCAGTAGGCATTGTGATGTCACAAACAAAGTGTTATAGCTGAGTACAGAGCAGTTGTGATGTCATTTCCTTACAAGAGGTGCAATGTATTAAGAACATTATTTCCAGGCTTTCATACAGATATTATCACTTGACATGTAAAATATGGAAATAACAGGTGTTTATTACACTGCGATTAATATGATAAATGGACACTGACAACACGGTGCCGCAAGGTGCAGGCATTTGGAGCAACATGTCTGACTCAGGCAGAGCGATATGATGCTTTTTACTACGGATGCCTGCTTTTGCACTTCTGGCCGCTAACGATGCTTTGAATCAGCTGCCAAGGCAAGAGATTGACTGTGTTTTCCATCCCAAACATATTCTTTTAAAATCCCCGGTAATCATTTTGTTTCTGCTTCACATAACCCTGCGCTGGCAGTGCGCCTACTAATGCATGTGTATATCAGCCTGCCGCTATATGTTGCTCATGAAGGGCTATCAATGCATATGTAAGAGTTGCCGTGCCGTTAAATCTAGGGACGGCTTTAAGGTATGCAGCCGAAGCTCATAAGTCGCGGTGACGCTTAATAGAAACGTCTTCCGAGCAATGGCTTTAAAACAATTAACCTATTATAAAGTTTTCCAGTTCTGGGGCTTTGCATTTAAATGTTACATAGGCTGGCGCGTGATGTCTAATCCTCAAGGACCTATAATTAAAAGAAGCACAGCTGATTTACTAGACTTTGTGAAACGGTCCATAAACCTTAAAAATTGGCTGTAGTTTATAGGGAGGCAGTTAATCCAGGAAGGCTGACGCCGGAACGAGGAGGCCTGCTGATGGCGGAGCTGGTGCTTTGTGAGTTAACCGTGTGCCAAGCGCGGGCAGAGGGGCTGGTTAATTCGGCGTGAAGAAAATCTGATCACATAAAACGTATCTGCAAAAGATTGCTTTTTTATTTAAAGTGGGCGAAGATTCCATGGTGTCAGCTCGGTTTGTTTGAACATGCTTTATGAAAAAGGAGGCATTCTTCCTCCAACACGGACGCAAACTCGATTGTTTTTTGAATGGAGAGTACATGAATGGTCTTGAGACGAAAGATTCCATTAATCAACTTGCTTTTCTACACTGGCCCAGGACCATTAATTTGTTTGCATGTTTTATTAATTGTTCCATTTCCAATGCATGCCCTGTCAGACATATGGCATCAGTAGAATCACAACTGTGAGGACTTATCCACTTTATATATGATATATTTTATATTACACCATATCACTGGCATACACTGGGTGCTTCAGCTAGTTTTCAGGGATTATCTGCCTACTGCTCATGATCTAAATTGTCTTTCCTACTTTATTGCAATCCCACCCTATCATGGCATTGCAATCCTTCTATATAGTTTTGTCTATCCTAAAAATGAAAGTGAATTTCACCCTGCTCACAGTCTATATAACCTAATATGCCCTTCGCCGCTGTTTACCTCATGTTCTGCCCTCGCACACATCTTGCATAGATCTATAAATGTCCAACTCTTGGAGACAACACAGCAAGCAGCTGGCTTGGCAAGCCAAATACGTCTAGTACTGGGCTTTGTCAGGTCTACATATTGCAATCACAGTAAGCTCAACTTTAAATCAAACTGCACTTTGCTTAGACCTTATATCATGCATACAGATAACTATCCACAGGTAAGAGACATGCATTCATACTACCACAATCATCCCTTCCTCTGCTCCCCACTTGTTCCTACTTCATTGGTTTGTTTTATTGTCTATCCCTCTCTTCTGCCGCCTCCTCCCCCGATCATCCTTTTTCCTTTATACAGTGTCTGGGGGGATACTGGCAGGGTCACAATGTGCCTCCCTTCAGGCAAGGCTAGGTATTGTAAGGCAATGATTGTGGTTCTGGGTACAGTATGAATATTGGAGGCAAGGTACTGTATATACACCTCATTGATTTGGTGATAGTTCAGTAGGTTGCTTCATGCCCACCCCCACACATCACCAGACCATGGCCCAGTACTTGGATTAGGGATTGCACTTGGGTGCTCTTGCCTGCCTGCTGTCTGCATGCCCAGTATAGACCCAATATCTCTAAACATAAAATACACTTTATCTCTGAAAACAGTGTGTTTGGAGTTGGCGAGTGTGGTGTCGAAGAAGCAGGATTTGCGGGGTGAGATCAAGGCTTTGGGTTAGGCGTATGTGGCAGGGAAGGAAGGGTGTTAGGTGTTCACGGATGGTTCGAAGGATCCTGTGTCTGGGAGAGTGGGTATGGCGTATTATCTGGAAAGCACTGGGGAGTATAAAGTGGGGCGACTGACGAATGACGTGTCAATTTGTACGGCTGAGTTGGTGGCAATTGCATTGGCGATTGATAGGGTGTGCGAGTTGGGGTTTGAGAAGGTGCTGGTGTTTTCGGATTCATTGAGTGGGTTGCAGGCGATTGTGGCAAGGGGTGGTGATAGGAAGGATGTGATTTTGGACATCAGGAAGAAGATTGATTGGTGTGTGCGTGGGGGGATGGATCTGGAGTTGGCATGGGTCCCCAGTCACAGTGGCATTTTGGGTAATGAGTTGGTGGATTTGGCGGCGGGTGCGGGTATGAGGAGAGGAGCGGTTGATGTGAGTATACCTTTGAGTGTCGATGAGGTGATGGCTGTGGTGGTAAAGCGGGCTATGGATGAGTGGCAGGAGAGGTAGGAGCGTGGGGTGAAGGACAGGTGGATGTTTGATGTTTGTGAGAAAGTGTCTGTGAAGGTGGATGCAGGGAAACTGGAATGATGGAGGAGGGGGGAGGTGATGCTGAACCGCTTGAGGGTGGGGTAGTGGGGCTGAATGACAGTCTGTTTCGAGTGGGGAAGCGTGAGTCGAGGGACTGTGCGGTGTGTGGTGTGCCTGAGACTGTGGGACATTTTTTGCTTGCGTGTGAGAGGCATGTTGTGGAGAGAGAGTTGATGAGAGTTCGGTTGTCTGCGCTGGGAGTGGCTGAACTGAGTGGGAAGGCTTTGCTGGGAGGAGTCGGGGTGAGAGGCAGGGAGAGGAGCAGTGTGCTGCTAGATTTTGTGGAGCAGACGGGGCGGTGGGAGGAGATATGAGAATGTGAGGGCTGTGTGTGAGATTGGTGGTGTAGGTGCACATCATCCTTTTGGATGGGGAAGCGTTTGCGTGGGTCCGCCCACCATTCGATAATTTGAAAGAAAGAAAGAAAGAAAGAAAGAAAGAAAGAAAGAAAGAAAGAAAGAAAGAAAGAAAGAAAGAAAGAAAGAAAGAAAGAAAGAAAGAAAGAAAGGAAGAAAGAAAGAAAACAGTCCCAATCTTGCACCAGTAGTGCTGTTTTCCATACATGACCCGCTATAAAAGTTACTGACAAAATGTATCCCACCAGTGAAGAGCTTAATATTGGATTCTTCAGATGAACTGAGGCATGGCTTTCTGTGAACTGCACCACTTCTCTGAACACTCTAATTACTGGGGCCTACAAGATATGACGTATTTATAGGGCAGGAACAACTGCTGAATGCTAATTGTTCCAAAAAGGTACAACCCACTCATATTCTTACCAAGGAAAACAACTGCGTTAGTAAAAATGTTATGTAAGTGCCTTACATGTAGTGATTACCCTTCCAGAATAGGCAGATTTACTGACCAGCTTTTGCAGAGTCTCCAATAAAATCGTAGTTTTTGGAGTTGTCATGAGACTTTATCTCTCAAATGTGCTATCATTCCACCTCTCCGAAAAATAAAGCCCCTCCCATTCTGATCCCATCTCTAACCTCTCGCTTATGGGCAAATATGCAGAAATGTGCAAATACCCAATGCTCAAACTGTAGCCAAGAAAATGGCAATGAGCATCAGCCATGCTTCCAGCCCAAATAGAACACTGTATCAGCCTTACTCTTTATGATATATTGAATAATGACATTGCTTGACTCTAACTGACCTCCAGTCCTAATGGTACTTGGTCTGTCAGATGCTTACGATACATTTTACCATAAAAGCATCTTCATGAGATTGTGCATTCTGCGGGTGTTATGGATATTGCGGCTACTGCCTTAAAATGGCTGGTCTTGTTCCTTCAAGAACAACCAGTCCAATTTAAAGTAAAGGACTTTAGATCCCATCTTTCGAACCTAAGATGTTATTTGGCCCAAGGTTCCATTCTTTCGGAAAGGCTCTTAAACATGTATCTCAATAATTTAATCATGTTCATCTTGCTTCTAGCTATAATCTGATGATTCCCAGATTGCTTTCAATCTGGATTTGGTTTATCCCATTGAGCCTCCAATATCTAACAGTCTCCTTGAGATTGAGGACTGGATGATCGGTGGCTACCTTTTACTTCATGGAAAGAAATTGAGAATTCTCTTTTTTGGAATGAACTTCCCCTGAACTCTCTCTCCCTTTTATGTGGCCAGATTCCATGTGTCTCCCACCTGCCATAGTTAGTAAAGTTCTCGGGATAGTATTCTAAGCACACAATCTTTCCTCCTGTTAAGAAATGATGCAATCTGCAATGGTTATTTCCAGTGCCACTTATTAAAGAAGAGGTGCCATGCTTATAATGCATTGTACTGCAACGTATAAAGTGCTTAAGCACTGAATAGGGAGCTTGGCACTGTCGAAGAGATCAGGGATAGTGCCGGTGAGATTCAAATGCAAGTACATGAGGGCTGTTGTAGGAAAACTGTGTAGTTGTCAGTGCCTTCCTGAAATTAATATGGACATCCAGCAAGCACATATCTGCAGGGAAGGAATGTCGGAGCACATCTGATTCTGAGAAGCACTTCTCGCCCACCGCATCGCTGCTCTCTGCCCCAACTTTCAGTGCTATGCGGACGATACCCAGCTCATTTTCAGGCTACCCTCGGCCTCCTTTTCTCCTTCCCTCATCTCTGACTGTCTTTCTGCTATCCAGGAATGGTGTGCCGCCAACGACCTCTGCCTTAATGCCAGTAAGACTGAGATTCTACTCATCGACCCTCCCACTCCCTCCTTCCCTGCAGCTCTCTGGCCGGCCTCTCTGGGCCCTCTTCCTGCTCCTACCTGCAAGGCAAAAAACCTCTGGGTCATCTTCGACTCCACACTCTTTATTTATTTATTTATTTATTTATTTATTTATTTTTGAAATTTCTTTATTGTTTTTTTTTAAACAACAACAAACACATAACATACAAACAACTTTAACATAGATGGCTTATTGGCACTTCGTACGGATCTTGTCTTTCCATTGTGGTTTCATAGTTTCCCCAGCGACCTTATCAGTTCGGTCTGGACCTCCCGTGGAGTCGAGCAGCAGGTCTGGTACGCACACTGTTCTATTCTTGGGCTTTGTGCTGGCCTTATTATTTCACCTACGGATCCTCTATTTCCGAGGGATCTTCAGAGTTTCCTTCCTCCGGGTGGCCAAAGAGGTCTTGTATTAGTGTGTTCCATGCAGACAATTTGTGCACAGTTTCACCTTCCCCTCTTGTCACTGCTCTTGTCCACACCACTGTCGCTGCCTGCGCCCACTTCTGAAGGTCTGACCACCATGCCTCCACATGCGGGCCCTCCTTTGACTTCCATGTCATTGCTATCCGTCTCTTGGCCAGTATACTTATCAAATCTTTCATCTATGCCAGATGCGAATCATGCTTACCCCCTCTCGCGAAGAGGCCCAGTAGGTACTTTTCGGGATGTTCCGCCTGGATTTGAAGTCCACTTCCCGCTATCTTGAGTCTGATCCTGTCCCAGAACTCCTGTATAACTGGGCAGGACCAGAACATGTGTACCATGTCCGCTTCTTCCGACGAGCAGCGGGGGCACTCGCTCTGAGCTCCTGTATGGACTTTATTCATCTTCTTGGGTGTGAGATACGCTCTGTGCGTTACGTATAGCTGCGCCTGCCTGAATCTTGCATTTCTGGATACCTTTTTTGGGTATCGTAAGGCCCTAGTCCATTCTTGATCGCTGAGGGGCCTCCCCAACTCTTCCAACGCTGCCTCGTGTGTTGTTCCTGTGGGTCCTTGGCCTTCAGTAGCTGTTCGTACAACCTGGAGGTTGTGTGCGTTCCCTCTGCAATGTCATACCATACATCTAATGTTGTTTCCTCGTCCTGGTCTTCCCAATCTGACCATCTTCAGTTGATGTTTCTCAGCATGCCGGTATATAGGATGAATTGACCCATATGTATTTCATATTCATCTACCATTTTGTGGAAGTCCTCCCACCTTCCCTCTCTTCTCAGGTCTCCAATTTGTGCTACCCCTTTAGCCTCCCAGTGTGCTCGGTATGTTGCTAATGTATTTGTGTTCCCTCCCAGGAGACCCGCTAGAGGGATTTGCGTTGACTGCGGATCCTTTATCCCTTGGAGTTTCCACACTCTTTTCCATAAGTCCACTGCGATGTTAAGCATGTTCGGCAGGGTTCTGAGCCGGGGTCTATCGAGCCATAGTATTTCCCTTAGGTAATACTGTTTCAGTGCAGGTTGGAGAATGCAAGTGTCTATTGTTTTGTCTTCCCCCAGCCATTTTACTACAAATTGCAGCTTCCCCGCTAAATAGTACCTCTCAAAGTCCGTAAGTCTGATACCCCCTTCTTTGTAGTCCTTCTGCAGGGTCCTTATTGCGATCCTATTTCTCCCCCCCCCATAGGAATGAACGCGTTATTGTATTTAGTTTGGTGAAAAAGGCCCTGGGTATGTTGTATGGGATGTTCGTGAGGAAGTATAATAGGCGGGGCAGCACCACCATTTTCAGGAGGGCTGCTCTTCCCATCATTCCCAGTGGTAGTGTCCCCCAGAAAGTCATTGACCGCTGCGTTCTCTCTAGAGCGACGAGCGTGTTAGATGCATGTGTATCAGCGGTATTATGATGTATCCCTATAACCAAATATTTAAAGGTGCGGGGCGCCCACGTCAGACTCAGGTCCGGCAAACAATGGGGGGGACGTGTTTCAGTCCTGCCAAGGGGAAGAGGAGGGACTTCTCTTTATTAATCGCTATGCCCGAATGCCTAGTGTACACCCCGATCGCCTCTAGAGGCAGGGTAGGTTAGTGTTTGGCTTGCGTATGAATAGGAGCATATCATCCGCGTATAGCGAGATTTGGTGGAGCACCCCATTTATGTCCAGTCCGGTGTCTCTATATTCTGCTCTAAGTAATACCGCAAATGGCTCTAGAGCCAGGATATATAACATTGGCGATAGCGGGGAACCCTGCTTGGTTCCCCTGTGTATCTTCCACTCCTCGGAAATGAATCGCCCCGTTTTCACCCTTGCTCTGGGTTCCTTGTATGGTAACCTGATCCACCGGAGGTACCCTTCCCCGATACCAAAGTGGGCAAGTACACCCATCAGCCATTCCCAACGCACAGAATTGAAAGCTTTGACAGCGTCCAACGACACTATTACACTCTCGTCTTGCAGTCGATTTGTCTCATCTATCACATGATGAAGTCTGCGGAGGTTCCAGGACGTGTTCCTTCCCGGAACGTATCCCGTTTGGTCCGGGTGGATCAGCGTGGGTATTACCTGTTTTAAGCGGTTGGCTAGGACTGCCGTTAGTATTTTGGCCTCTTGATTAATAAGGGATATTGGCCTATAGGAGGCGCATTTCCTGGGGGGCTTCCCTGGTTTGAGAATCGGGACAATTATTGATTCCGACAGGCTTGTCGGGAGACACATGGTCTCATGTGCGTCCTGGAATGTCTCAAGCAGTTTCGGGGCAATGGCGCTCTTGTAAGTCTTGTAGAATACCCCTGGAAGCCCATCCGGGCCCGGGGTTTTGCCGGTGGGAAGCTCTGCGATCACCATCTCTATTTCTTCCACCGTGAGGGGTGCATCCAGCAGCTGGGCCTGTTGCTCCTCTAGCTTCGGCAACCCTATTTCTACCAGTGCATCTGTTATGTCCTCCCGGTCTATTTCCAGATTTGGGGCGTACAGTTGCTCATAGAAACGTGCAAACATTGCGTTAATTTGCCCTTGGTCCCTGATCTCTGTCCCGGTGTGATCTTCTAACACCGTTATGGGATCTTTTTTATTCTCTTGTCTGGTAAGCCAGGCCAGGAGCCTGCTAGGTTTATCCCCTTCCGCGTGTAACCGCTGTAGGTACCTCCCATAGTTTAGCCTCCCTAGTTTTTCCCAGAGCAACATACATTTAGTCTGCAGCTCTATCAGCTCTCCAGGTTTCTCCCCCTCTAGTCCCGCTCGTTGTTCTCTCAATTCGATCACCCTCTCGAGTTCATTCAATTCCCTCATGGCCGCCCCCGTCAATCCTCCTGTTTTGCCTATTGCCGCTCCCCTTATTACCACCTTGAATGCATCCCATAATACGGCGCCACTCTCAACACTGCCCTCGTTTTGCTCAAAATAATCATCGATCACCTCATGGAGGTGTTCCTCAAACTCACCCTCCCTCAGGGCCTCTGCTCGAAGTCGCCACGTTGGGATAGGGGCTTTCCTATTGATGTGTGCCCATGTCGCCACCACTGGGGCATGATCAGAGAGTGTGCGTGCTTTGATGGTGATTCCCATGATATCTTGTAGTGATTCCCTGCCCACGAATATATAGTCTATATGTGTGAATGTTCCATGTGGTGCGCTGAAGTGTGTGTATAACCCCTCCCCTCCCCATGTACCTGCCTCCATACGTCTTCTAGCTGTAGCTGCTCCAGGATCCTACACAGTTCTTTGGCTGGAGATGCCGGCATATTGTATTTATTATCAGATCTGTCGAGGAGGGGGTTCAAGGTGCAGTTGAAGTTGCCGGCCCAGATGAACGCTGCCTCCCTATATTGCGCTAACTTGGGCGCTAGCTTTCTGAAGAAGTCTGTTGCATCAGTATTCGGTGCGTAGGTGTTGACCAGGCATACCTCCCTGTTTTCTAGCATGCCATGCACCAATACCAGCCGTCCCTCTGTGTCGGCACCCTGCTTGAGTAGCTGGAACGGGACCCCCGGGGCAATCCATATTAGTACACCTCGTGCGTAACTTGAATATGTGGCGCTGTAAATCTGTCCTCCCCATTTCTTGTCCACCTTGGCCTGCCTGTCTCTTGTGAGGTGTGTCTCCTGTAACATCGCTATCTTGATGTTCATCCGGTTTAGCCAGGCATAAACCCTACGTTTTTTGACATACGCATTGAGTCCTCTCACATTCCAGGTGGCTTTCGTCAGTTCATCCGGTCCCATTAATCTCCTTTGTTTGCTTGGCTTCATTGTCCCACTGCCATGTACTTGCACCATGCGTTTTATTCTCCTCATGGCCATCTCCCTCGGTGTCCTGGTCTTGGATCTATGCCTCTTGATGCAGCGGCTGCTGCTGTCACATGGGTCCTGTCCCATGTTGCTCCTGTCGTTTATTGTCTGTATTATTTCAGTGTTCTTTACAATAGTCCTTCCGTAGTTTGTGCCTTGTACTGCCCATTCACTCCATTCAACGTCCATAACTTCAACAAAAACTGAAAAACTAACGCCCAGCCACCCTCACCCTGCTCGGGCTCCGCCGCTTCTCTCGCCATGCTCCTGTGATGGGCGCAGACTCGTCGCAGCGTGATGCCTTAAAACTGACATCCAAACTGATAGTTCATTCTTCCCGGCGGCACCGCTTCTCTCAGCCAATGCAGCTAAAGTGGGGCTGATTGCTCCTACATGCTTACTGCTAGCTTCTTTTATCTTACGTAATGCTTATTTTCTTGTTCCAGGTTGCCTTTGTTACTTCTCATCGGGGTCTATTTCCAGGATTGTTAGCGTTTCTCTGCCTCAGCTGGGAGAAGCCTTGTGAGTCCATCCAACTGTGGGCCTCTTCAGTGGAGTCGAAAACACATGTTTTGCCTTGGTGTATCACCTTAAATTTAGCGGGGAACAGGAGCATATATCTCACCCCCGCAGTCCTGAGGCGTTCTTTTGTTGGGCCGAACTGTGCCGTTGCCTCTGTACCATGGCTGTATAGTCTGGATACATTGTGATCTTGGAGGAGTTCCTGATGATTTCCCCCGCCCTTGAGAACGCTAGTATTTTCTCCCTGTCTTTGAAGTTCATGATCCTAGCAATCATCGCTCTCGAGGGGGCACCCGGTTGGGGTCTTCCAGTCAGGGCTCTGTGTGCCCTTTCTACCACAAAGCCCTGGGATAATGCACCTACTCCGACCTCCTGGAGGAGCATGTTCTCGACGTATTCAGTGGGGTCTTTGCCTCCTCCCCTTCCAGAATTCCAATTATGCGGATGTTGTTCCTCAGCGCTCTCCCCTGCTCTCCTTTCTAGAACCTTAATTCTCTGTAGTACCTCCGACATCCGTGTCTGCGTTACCACAAACCCCGCCGTATTTTGCTGAACCTGCTGTTCCGTCGCCGTCACTCTTTCTGTTAGGTTCCTCGCGTCCTGGCGGAGAAGGCCCACATCTACCATTACTGTATCCAGTTTATTTTCTAGAGATGCTTTCAGGGCCCCAATTGCTGTGTCCATTTTGTTTTCGAGCGATTCTTTCATGGAGGCGATTGCTTCCAGTATCGTGCCTTCGTTGGTGGCTTCCACTGGGCGCGACGTGTCATCCGCTGCTGCTGTTCGGCATTGCGGGGGAGCCGCCCTCTGCCTGCGTCGCCGGTACCGGTCTTGGCTGCGCTCCACGTGCCGTAGCCCCTGCTTCTTCCGCCGCCCTGCTCCCGGTGTTTACGGGTCTCTCCTTATATTGGGATTATTGCTCTCTTCCGGCGGGTGTATTTGTTAGGCCCTCGTTGCGGGCGTCACTTCGGGCTCGGGCCTTCCCGTGCCTGCTGCTTATGTCGCCTCACCGTGTCAGGGTCCTTCCCGCTTCCATGTCCCACTTCCACCGGCCGCGCCAATCTCCACGTCGTGGGGTTGACTCAGGGTTGACTTAGGCTTGGGTCTACCCCGCACTGGTTTCTTTGTTATGCGCGTGATGTGTCCCTCTCTTGTGGATTCACCGGTTCATTCTGTAATACGCGGCTGGGGTCCTCCCACAGCTCGCGCATCCGCCATTTTGATTTCGCAGGACGATTCCCCTCCGGCGGTCTGTCTCCTTTTCCACCGCCCGGTTTCCTCCGGGGGCTTCACCGGGTGGGCAGCAGGTGTTCCTGTCTCTGTGGGGAGACTTTGGCGGTCTTCTGGAACCAATTTATGCTAGTTTTTATCGGCTTTTGTCAGGTTCGCTCTGGAGCCCCTCGGCAGCACGTCTCACTACATCGGCCGCTAACGACTCCACACTCTTCTTCTCTCCTCACATATCCGACATCTCTAAGAAGTCACACTACCAGCCACACCTCCTTAGAGTTATCCTTCCTTTCCTCTCCTTCCCCCAGAAGCTCACTGTCTCTAGAGCCCTGGTTCTCTCGAAGCTGGACTACTGTAACAGCCTCTATCTAAATCTGCCCGCCTCTACTCTCCACCCTTTGCAACTCATCCAGAACAGGACTGCGAGACTTGTCCTTGGCCTCAAGCCCAGGGACCGTATCTCTCCAGGACTGAAATCACTACACTGGCTTCCAGTGACTGCGAGGATCAAGCTCAAAACCCTCTGCATTGTCCACAAGGCCGTCTGGGGCCTTGGGCCAAAATACCTTCAACTCTCTCTTCCTAAATATCTTCCTTCTCAAGCTCTTCGCTCATCCGCCTCCAACACCCTCAGGGTCAGCCGCTTCTCCAAACAACGAGTTGGGGGCAGATCTCTCTCTGCTGCAGGGGCCTCCCTCTGGAACAGCCTTCCTGCCTCCCTGAAACTTGAGGAGAACCATCTCCGGTTCCGGAAGCACCTCAAAACCTTCATCTTTGCCTCCGCTTTCTCTCCCTCTCTCCCCTGCTAATACTATTGAAACTGCACTGAATCTGCAATCTGCAACTGGACCACTCACTGTTCTCGGTCATTGGCCCAGCCACTCTCCCCTGCACTGCCTCCCCGGCAACCCCTGCACTGTGGGACTGTGTCTGTATCCCTATAGCCCCCCTTCCCAGCACTTGTCTGCACTTACCTCGCACTTGCCACCAGCTGGCCCTTGTTATTTATCCTGTATGCTGTATGCTAATAACCCTGTACTGCACTTTCCCCTCTCCCTTTCCCCCATGCACTTTTCCCTTCCCCTCTACCCTTGCACTTGCGCGACCTGAATGACACCTGGCCTAGTAGGATCGTTGTCTGTCTCCCCTTGTTCCCCCCGCCTAGTAGGATCGTTGTCTGTCTCCCCTTGTTCCCCCCCGCCTCGTCGCGCCTTGAAACACTTGTATATAGGCGCGTTACAAATGCCATATCATATCATATCAAGTCATGTCTGCCCTACCCTGCTTCTCTGGCAGTTGATACTTCTGGTGTTGCATAGATTTTACATTTGTCAACTAGGAATCCGGGGTCTTTTCATTAAATGGCATGATGAACAACACATACTATTTAAACCAGAATTCTACTGGTGACATGTAGTCAGGACAGACTCCTGGGAGCAGACGTGATGTGATCCCTATTCGTAAAATGACACAAGAGGTGGGCCACCATATTTTGCATGCAATGCAGCCTGGATTCAGATTGCTTTGCCAAGCACAAGTGTACCGTGCTGTGTGTACTTAAGAATTCTTAGAATTATCAGAGCAGAAAGACCTAGCAAGCACCTGAGTAGTGTCTAATCTGGATTATTTAATATCCCACGCCAAGGCCTCAATCAGAATATCCATTAACAACTGCAGCTGATTCAAAACAGAACTGCGAAAATAGAACTAGATCACTATCTGCAAGTCACCATCACTCCAAGCCTCACCACTCTTTTGTGATTTCCACTTGAAGCGAAAATTGGTTGCAAAAGCCTATACAAAGTGCCCTGGAAAGTCTGGCCAACTGCCTCTCTGCAAGTATTATAAAGTATCAATTCCCGAGGAGCGAATATCAGTAGGGGATAAAAAGATCCTCCCAGCACAGTGATGAAGACTTTGTCGTGGTGGAAGAGGGTTTGAGAATTCTGCTACAAGATTTTGAAACAATCATTGTCTTAACCTCAGAACAGAAAGAAGTAACATCAAATCTAGATTTTCATGTTCAACGTGCCTTTGTGGACTACTTAGGACACCTGAATTTGCTGCAGCTCTTTGCACTTTTCTTTTATTTCACATGTATTTTTGTAGCCTGTCAGTAACCTGGAATGTTTGTTTTTCATTTACTGTAAATGGTTGCTGTTATTCGTGTACCCCTGTGTTCTATCTCATGTATGGCCGCTGCTCAAAATCTGGATCTCTGATATTAATATTAAGTCAGATGCAGTATCCAAAGAGGTAATTGGTCCATACTACACTCAATTGTAGATTCTATTCTGAATACCCTATCTCTGAGTAGTGCTTAATCATTATGATTGATGCGGATTGCTTTTCAAGTGGAAACTTTTCTGAGAAAGGTCCCTCATGCCTTGGTTCTGACTGGTGTAAGCATTCCATATTCATGACCTCCCTCAGATGATCATTTTTGACAGAGGCACAAGGCATATTTCCACATTTTGCAGAGACAATTGTAAAACATTTTTATCTTGATCAGGCCTTATCCTCTGTTATCATTTGCAGATTGATAGTCAGATGAACAGGGTAAATTAAACTTTGGTGCA